>NC_016521.1:963520-963765 GCF_000236905.1 Tetrapisispora phaffii CBS 4417
CCATGCGGAGAAACAAGCTTATGTTGGTTAGTTCCAACATCTAAGTTAGTGTCATTAGCCACTTCAGTTGCTCTAGTATAGTCCATCTTCTTTATAGTTAAATAATCGATTGGTCCTTTATTAGTGTATTTAAACTATTCTATATAGAGTTAGAAGCCCTCCTTATATATGAGTTAATCTGACAGTTGAATGAACATGCGTACGTGTTCATTCATCCTCCTAGGCTCTTTAGTGCTGTACTGCAC
>NC_016521.1:963789-1015648 GCF_000236905.1 Tetrapisispora phaffii CBS 4417
TTAGTAAGTGATCTATTAGTTCTTGGACTCAAAGTAGTCATAAACACTTAGTTCTGTCACATACACTACAATAATTACTGACAAAATAGTTGTTAGATTATATACTTTATATCTAAATTAACCTCTCTGGTCTCTTGGACCTGGATCAATGAATTATTTACTATTGATTACCGGGGTTTATATATACATAATATTTCAATCCACCGTTCTGTCCAACGAGACGATGTCGTCGAGTTGAACACGTACGGCAGGCTGATGGTTCTACAGTACTATTTATGCATTAGGAATTCTGCTATTACATTCTTGCAGGCACTATTGTTTCAGGTTTGCAACAATAATCTCCTAAAGAGGTAATATCTGGTATCGTATAGTCACTTATACGACCAGTCTCATTTCCAACAATTTCCAACATATATAACTTAACCACATTTTAATATATTAAAGCAATGAATAACACTATTGAGCAGAACCAAACTGTTGAGCAAGCACTATTAATACCGACAAGTTATACAAGCACTCGTCCCAGGACCCAGTTTGCATCAAGTTATAGCAATTCAAATTACTATGATAAATAAGTAGCGCAAGTGGTTTAGTGGTAAAATCCAACGTTGCCATCGTTGGGCCCCCGGTTCGATTCCGGGCTTGCGCATGTCTTTTTTCCAAAAAATTGCTATCGTAAACAATATTTAATAGTGTCGTTTCACGTGATCTATATATTTTTTAGCCCTTAACATCAGCAATCGAAACACCGCGATATGGTCAAAGGTCTAACCGTATATCAACTTCCTAGATCTTTATTCAACTTCTTAACAACTTTTATTGATAATGATCTGAATCTTTGTAGTAATTTCTTTAAGATATTTTACTTTGTCTTTATTTTAAAAAAGATTGACTTTCAAAATTTGTTTTCAAGGATTTATATCATAATTTCACGATAGCCAACACGAACCCAAAATTTATCTTATAGAATATACATGGCTACTTCATTGCTAGATCGATTGTCAGGTTCCGACAATAAGAGACATGAACTGTTTGTATGGTCCATTTCCAAATTCGAACTTTTGTCTGCGTTCCACAATGTTTCAAAATCAGATACTGAAAAGATCCAATTTTATCATCAATCAGCAAAGGATACTTTAGATGAATTGAATTTACTGCTTAGATACCTAACAAGCACAGAAGATGCAAATGATTACGAATCACATTTTGTTTTTATTAGAATTGGTCAAATATACTCTCTAAGTTTGTTTATATTGGAAGATGAGAGTCCTGGTAAAATATTCGATGAGAGTGAGTTTTTGATTAAAATTTTATCTGAAGAGGATATTGCTATATATGCTTCAAATACTGATGATAAGAAGAAAAAGTCCCCATCGTCTAATAAGACGCATTATGTGTATACCCCTGCAAAAGATTTGGCTACCACTATTTTGATCCAAATCGTAGAGACTTTTGGGAAAGAATTATCATCACTTGCTCCTTTATTGAATACTCTAATATTTAAATATTTTAAAAAAATGATGGAAAAAAGTAAATATCAACATGCAACATTTATGACCTCACTATTAAGACTATACAATGCTCTCTTCAGAAATTGCAAAGATTTTGTTTTAGACTCAACTTACACATCCAAATTTATTAAATTATCTAAAGTTGTCTTTAATGATATCTATAATGACTTACAGGATTATCCTGTTGATTTTATTTCTACAATCATAGAATTATGGAAGATTCATTTCACACATGATGCATTTATCAAACAGCATTCAAATAATATTACAAATGGTTTGTTTGTTAAATTTATAGAGGCAGAAATCGGAATCTATGGGTTTTCAAATGATTCGTCTCGTATATACACAGCGAGGGTTCTCTCTGAAATATTATTTGATTACTATGCAAACAAAAAAATTATTACTTTGGATGAAGTTTGGGAATTTTATACAAGAGCATACGTAAATGCTGTTAGTCGTGATACAACAAGTGGTTGCTTTGAATCAATTATTAACTTCATCGGATTATGTTTAATTGTTGATAAAAACTTTTTATCCGAAAGTAATTATATTCGTATCTTCACAGCCATTTGTGAAATATTTAAATCTGAAAATTTAATCGATATCCAAATGGATTCAATCTCAAGATCAATTAGATATTTAAGATACATGCACATGATTTTATTACCTAAATTAGGAGAATCATCTAAAATAATGACCCTTTTCAATTTACTTAACCCATCTACTTCGAATATCGATCCCGATGATTCAATTGCAAGTGTCTTTAATAATGACACATCCGATGACATGTCAATAAATGCGACAGTGGATACACAATGGCTAACAGTAGCTCAACTGGACTTATCTCGTATTTTAATATCTTCTTTATCTTCATCCTTCGGCCTAGAAGAACGTATAATTAGACAAATTAAAGATAGAATTGTCAATCTCTCTACTAATGAAATTTTCAATATCCGTGTCCATTCAAATGAACTGTTAAAAGAATTTTTGACTCAGTTTCCTCAATATTTAAGTGAAACTATTTCAGACTCATTAGCGTTCTTAACTTCGGAATTTAAAAAGAAAGATAAGTTTTCCTTCGCCAAAGCTCATGGGCATGCTTTAATAATCGCAAATGTAATGGAAATTGCTGATAAGGATTTTGTATCATTTGAATTAATTATGAGAATTACCATATTCACTACTTCTTTCATAAAAACTCACACAACAACCACATCTGATGATATTTATTACAAAGGGATTTCATGCTGGGTGTTATTAGTTGGTCTAATGAGTTATTCAGATGAACAATATATTATGATGCAAACACACCAATTGTTTTTATTTTGGAAGGTTTTGTTATCTCCTTCTTTTATATATAAAAATGAAGATGAATTATATAGAAATTTGGAAATAAGAAATCACGCCTTAGCATGTATGTTAACTTATTTGAATAATATCAAAATCGATGAAGAGACTGGAAAGCAAGTATCATATTTGTTAACTAAATGTTCAAATTTTAATCATTCAATTTCATTAAAATCAAAAAAAATTGATAATGTTCTTCTAATGAATGAAAACAGAATCCTTCAAGTATACGTGAAGATCCACCAATATGTGAAAGGTAACTTCAATAGTTCTTTGTTAATTCTGATAATGAAGAATTTCTCCAATCCAAACATATATACAGAACAAACTGCTTCTTATATTGCCTCCTTTTATGATGATAGAAAATACCGTACAGTAGAAGAAGGAAAGGAAGAAATTCTTCAAGAGAATACTGTTAATAATTTATTACGTCTTAATGATGGGTTTTCATTTGGTTTATCAAGTAAATTGACAGGCCTAGGCATTTCTAACAATAGCCTGCAACAAAAGAAGCATACAATATCTAATATCAGTGGCGGATGGCCATCTAAAGACTATTGTTGGTATTACCAATTTGAGGATGAAGTTTTAAGACCAATCTCACAAGTGTTATCATATGATCATCTGTCTATGATTTATGACACTCAATTTGATAGTGCGGACCCTGTTTATTCTCCAAAAGTTACCACATCTGTGATCGATTCATCTATGGATATTTTTTCTTTCGTATTTCCATATTTGAACAGTTCCATTCAAACTTCTGTTATTGAAAATTTGAATCTAAGTATCTATTCAAAATCTGCTACTCCAATGAGACGTATTGCTATTGCTGCGAATGTTTGTGTTGCAATCCATAATACTCTACAAATATTCCAGAAACAAGAATTAGCTTTAGATGAACAGGCTGGAAAACTAATACTGGAATCAATAAAAAAAATTGAATTTTATAATGATAGTTATATCACAAAACTGAAGGCAGATTCTAATGGTTTAATAATTGCAGCTGTGGTAAGAGGTCTTCCAGAAGAAGAGAAAGCTAATTTTGTGAGGTCGCAAACACACATGTTAATAAATTCAGTTGCTGAAACTACCGAACCATACTTTAGAGTGTTTCATACGCTATCATTAGCTACTATTTTTAAATACAATTCAAAATACACACAATTTGAACCAATCTTTGATGTTATAATGACCTTAATTAGAGATCCACATCCTGTTGTACACTCATGGGCTTTAAAATCTCTACATGTTTTATTAGAAAAACATCTAATGATTGATATAAGGACTTCAGTCGAAATTATAAAAACTTTAGAAGAGCTTTTAACTGATCCATCTTATGGTTTATACGGTTGTTCAACACTTAGATATAATTATAATATGGAATTCAATTCTCATATTGTAATATCTGAAATAATGAAAGCATTGACAGAAACTGTTGGCCCAAGTCTTCCAGAACTTAGTGAATCTGGGGCTTTATTGAGTTTCAAAAACATTATTATTAGTTCAACAATATCTAGTGATATTATTTTCCAAATAATCAGCTCCCAAGTTTATGAAAATATTGCAACTTTTAAATTGGATAATATTTTAGCTGATCATATCTTCATTACATTATCAAAAAGCATCATCTTAAATGCTGTTAATATTGGTATCGGTTCGTCATATTCTAATTGTAAGTATACAAAGTGTTCTGAACTAGTTGCTAGTACGTCTAGTTTAAGGGCTGCAACTGAACAATTCCATATATTAGGTCAATTGTTCAAATTACAGAAAAAACAATTATTTATAACAGATATGGAACATTTGAGTTGGATGTATCTATCAATATATCCAAAATCAAAATATGTCCAAGAGTATTTCTTTGAATGGTTAGCAAACTGTTATACTGATGATTCACACTGGTTTGAAAAATTATATCTTATGTTTGGAATTTCCAGGAAGAACGTTTTTCAACGTTTTTATAAAGCCTATGATACATTGCTGAGTAAGAAAGGAATGTTAATCACAGAAGAAAAAGACCTGAAAAATGAAGATGAAGATTCAATTAATCAAAAGGAAAGAGATAATCAAAATCAGGAAGTGTACTCTGATAAAGTCCCATGGCAGACCCAAGAAGTTATATTGAAATTAATGGAATATGTTTTAAAGGAAGACCCAAAAAATGCAGTCTTGGCTCAAAATGTATCAAAACTAATAAACATTGCGTGCCAAGCGTCATCTATGTCTATTATATCAATCAAGAATTTGGGGTTGAATATATTGAGTAATATTCTAAAACAATTCTCAGAAATTAGAGATTCTCAAAATCCTGATAAGTCAATCTTGGAGCAACAAGAAGCATCGATAACAAGTTCTTTAATGTCTGCCTTTAGTAATGGTGATTCACCAAGGACGATTGCGGTCGCAATTAATGTCGCCGCAGAATTCATAGCTTCCGATATTGTTCCTTTGGCTCATTTGACAAGAATTTCTAAGTTATTTGTTACATTGTTGAGCAATTTTAATGATAAAGGTTCTGTTTTGAAAATCGAAGATTGTGTAATCAAAACTCAAAAAGCCAAGAAGAAAATTGAATTATCAGCTTTGAATGCTTGGGCTGGAATTGTGAAACATGCAATTATATCTGATAATAAAGAATTATTGAACTTTATTAATTCATACAGTGATTTTTTAATTCCACTGTGGATCATATCTTTACGTGAATATGTGATGATAAAATATGGCAGAAATATGATTATCCAATCTGATGAAGATAATTCAATTGAGGGTTTAATTGAATCTAAAAAAACAAAAGTTGAATTATATGAACCGATCTGGCTGAATTTCGTTGAAGTCCTAGGTTTGCTAATGGAAAAAGATCAAGGTTTAATATTGAACTCTTTGAATGAAAATGAAATTGATAGCTTTATGTTTGTTCTGTTAACACAATGTATTGAAAAGATTACTTCTAATTTCGATAACCATGCCATCAAAGGTCATATTTTACCAGTTATTCATAACATATTAAGATCTAACGTACCATTTGGTATTTTGTTTGAAGATTCGATCTATATCGAAGTGATCGGGATATTAGATAGATTAATTCTAACTGGTTCAACGGAAGAAAAAATAGCGATTGTTGATATTCTTAACGCTTTAATTCATGCTTATACGATTCGCAACACCTCGGAGGACGAGTTTTTACAAGGTATTGATAAATTATACGAATTATTAAGGCTGTTATTAAATATTGTTTCTGACCTAGTTCCTTTCATTAAATTCAACAATTTTGAAGGCAATTCATCGAATTCAGATATATTATCAAAACAAGAAATAATACTATTGAAGAAGGCCTTCCATGTATTGGAATTAAATATTAGCCAATTTGATGATATTTTTAAACTGGATTTATATACGTGTTTACTGTTCATTATTGGAAGAATATTCGAATCTGAAGAGCACGATATATTAGTACCAACCGTTTTACCATTATTGAAGTTCATTTCTATGGACATTATAATGAATGGATTGAATATTGAGTTACTACATATATTTTATGGTTCTGTAAAACCAATAATCTTTAATCAATTAAGCAAACAGAACACCATAGCAACAATTCTAATGTTAACTTCAGTAGGCTATCCAGGTTTCACAGAAAAAGAAACTGATTTTATTACAAATACCTTATTAGAAAGTTTAAAAATTTCAGAAACTTCAGCAATTACGGCTCAGGGATTGAAAACTGTTATTAAAAACTGTTTTTCTAACAATGCTTCAAAAGTATTGACATTTAAAGTATTGAAGAAAATTTTAAACGATCTTGATTCTGTTGAACTCCAAAATGAGAGCTCAGTAATCTTTTCTTTGATATTTGAACTAACAAAGGCTATCAACAAGGACAATGATGCGAAACTAGTGCCTGCAATAGTGGTTTGTATTTCTTTTGCCATGTGGTATTACATGATATCTCCAGGAAACCATGAGGAAGCTAGCTCGGTGATTATTACAATTGCCAAGTTAAATCCTGAAAAGTTTAAGATCACTTTAGCATCTGCTTTTAATCAAGCTCAGAAAAAACTGATCGAAAAAATTGTCGAAGAATCTACATCTACTAAAAATGACTCAAGTAACTTAAAGAGTTCTGTAGAATTAAAGACGTTTACTTAGATCCTATAGATTATAATGGAATATTAGTTTTATAAGTTTTGTGAATAGATCTCTGTATGTAATAGCCATGTTATATATCTCAACCAATGACACGATAAATTTCGATATACACGGTGACCGTAAAATATAATATTTTTCACCATCAATAAAATCGTCTATACAAGCTCATCGATTTTATAACTCTACAAATTAAACATCAGAATATCTTTATTAAAACAAGAGTTGTTTTATAACGTACTATCGCCATATCAAAAAGAAAAACTGTAGAAAGTAATACTGGTTTTCCCTTAAAGATATTGTATTATTTTGCAAGAAATGAGTTATAAAAATATATTTACAGGTTTAGCAGGTATTGGGCTGGGTGGTAGCGCAGCAACATATTTTTTTGGCAATACCAAGGCTAGTACAACCACTCAGGTTGGAAATGTTCCTGCCGTGAGTACTGGAAAAGGTAAGCCTTCAGGGACCTTTTCAGCTGTTGGTTCTGATCTCAACCCTGCTGGATTTTATAAATATGGGTTCCCAGCTCCAATTCATGATCTAGATACAAAAGAGCAATACATCTCTTGTTACAATAGGCAAACAAGAAATCCATATTGGGTTATTGAACATATAACACCGGACTCATTATCCAAAAGGAACTCCGACAGAAAATACTCAGTATTTACTGAAAACGAATTGATACCAGAAATGTTTAGAGCTAAGTTGTCAGATTATTTTAGATCTGGATATGACCGTGGCCACCAAGTACCTGCTGCTGATGCCAAATACTCCCAAAATGTTATGAATGATACTTTTGTATTGACTAATATCTGCCCTCAAGTAGGCGAAGGGTTTAATAGGGATTATTGGGCTCATTTTGAATATTTTTGTAGAAGTTTAACGAAGGAATATTCAAGTGTTCGTATCATGACTGGTCCATTATATTTACCAAAAAAGGATCCTATTGATGGTAAGTTCAAGATTTCTTATGAAGTTATTGGTAACCCACCCGCTGTTGCAGTGCCCACCCACTTTTTTAAGTTAATTGTTGCTGAAACTCCAATGAAAAATCCTAAATCTAGCTCCGTTTCAGTCGCAGCTTTTGTGTTACCTAATGATAAAATTCCTAACGAAACAAAATTAACTGATTTCGAAGTCCCAGTGAATGCTTTGGAAAGAAGTACTGGTTTAGAATTACTAAAATTACTTCCAGAAAATCGTAGGAAGAAATTATGTGAAGAAGTTAACTGCCAAATTGTTGTTAGAGAATTTAACAATGCAAATAACAATTCAAAGGCACCTTTAGCATTACCTCCTCCAAAGACCAATTAATCAATTTGATTCTACTTTATAATACTTTCACTTTAGAAAAATATCTTTTCATGTACTTAAATATAATAATATGCATCGTATTTATTTATGTTCTTAATTATTTATAATATTTACAAATATTCATAGCCTTTTGGTATTTTTTGTAGTGATTAAATTCTTTTCACGGAATTTTTTATTTATAGTCAAATTTAACTCTAATTTTAAATCCTCTTGTGTCATGCCATGTATATACAACTCGCTGGAACACCAATGACAAATATCAAACCTCTCATAACGACTGGCAACTAGTGAAATGTTCTTTAATATTACTTCACGATTTTTTTTAGTAATTTTTAGTTTAATATCTGTTGGAGATAGACTAGCAAAAGGGTTAAATGATATATCATCCCAGTTCTTTTTTTTCATTTGTGAAGAGTTTTGATAAATTAGTTTTGCCAAACCAAGCATATCAATTTGATTAAGATTATCTAAATCAGTGGTTAATTTTTTTGTATTTAATGAATATGCTTTAAGAATATTCTTAATGTATATAGATGCAATGGTTTCCCAGAATGAATGGTTATGATGAATATCGGCTTCGTGAGCTCTTGATATTAGTTTTGAAATTATGTTCAGTACATGATTATTCATTGTACCTGTGTTTTTAAATAAACTAGTCTGCAATAAATGGTCTATAATAGTTGAAGACGAGTTTAATGATTTTGAAACTGGCACTGAATAGACTAGATTCAATGCTTTTTGAAATCCCATCTTACTGTTCTCTTTGACTAAGTGTGTAATGATAGCTTGATAATGTTCTTCATCTGGTTCCTTGAATATTTCCTTGATTTGCTTCAAGACATTATCAACACCGTCTGAATCATTGAAAACTAAATGCATTCTTAAAAGTGTAGATAAACATCTTTTTGATTGTAAAACTAAAGTGAAATTATCGGGATGCAATTTTTGATTAATCTTCTTCATAATTTGTTCAATCAATTTCAAATTCTTAGTTCTTGTTGCAAAATTGATTATTGAAGGTAAAATCAATTGATCATTACAATACACGGAAGGAGACAGATTTTTTATAATATCCACACCCAACGATCGATATTTTTTATTTCTTGATGCGATTTCTAAAACTCTATAAATAATTCTTGAGTCTATGTGATTGATATTAACTTTCATGCCTCGTATTTCTTCCCATGTTCTGTAGACACCAGCCCCATTTTTTATTGAATAGTCATACTTGATTAAATTACACGCAATTGTTAATCTGTCGTTCACTGTAGTTGCTTGATCCGGAGAATCCTCAATATCAATTTTCATTAGCTTCTCTAATATTATTTTATTTACAAGTATCATATCTTTATTCGCTAGTGTCTTATTGCTCAATGATGATATCTGATATCGGTTTAGTTTCAATGCAATTTTCCTTTCCTCGTACAGGTTCAAAAGTTGTAGAAATTTCATTAAATAGATGTCGTCAAACCTGGGATTCAAATACGTAATTGTAGTGACCAATGTTTTTGCTATTCTTTCATCTAATGGTTCATTTGGAAATAATTTATAGTACAGTATGTACAGGTCATAAGCGATGACGATATCTTTCCTCCCTAATGAAGAATCTATACAATAATTGAAAACATCAAATTGCGTCTTAAATATTTTGTTGCCTGCGTGTTGGTTTTTATCTATATTTTGTTCCCAGCTTCGTACTATATGGTTACAAACGTCAATAGAATCTTTACTATGGTATATAAGTTCTCTATAGAATACCATTCTTAATATTGAGGAACTGTGAAACCAGGTGCCGATAAATTGAATATACTGTGTCATTCCAATTGACTTTAAAATGGAGAAATCTTTTATTTTATAACTTTGATTATCTCTTAAATTCCAATATTTTTGCATTGCAGATTTGATCTCTTGCGATCGAAGGTCATTATTATTCATAAAAATGGTTGAAATATTGGAAAGTAGATGCATATGCTCCTCTTTGATATTATTTGTATGAACAGATCTGACAGCAATAATATTGCATTTCTTCCTTGTGTTAAGTACTATGGAATTCAGCATCCGGTTGTTGACCATAGCAGTAGCTATTTGTCTCATCTTTACAATAGGTGAGTAATGACTGAATAGCTACCCAATTATAAACACTGCCGCTGTAGAGTGAGAGATAGTATTGTTGATGCTAATATCAATTAGTGTATCCACGTTTGTATGTACGTACATACCAATTCAATTATTAGCATTTAAATTAAAATGAAAGAACTGAAGTTTTTTAAATCGATAGAATGCCATGCGAACTTAAAGTTCATTATAAGAACAAAGCATCAACTTCTCAGAATGAATTTGTTTTTATTTAAATGGATATATATGTATGTGAAGGTATTATATTTATAAGCAAGATAGCAAGGATAAGTGTGGTGTCAGTAGAGAACTGAATTTCAGTGACCCTAGTAGTACGGAAGGGCTTTGAAGTTATTGCTATGGCAAACAATACAACGTTGCAAGTCGAGTGTGTCCAGGACACATGCATAGCAATACAGCGAGCTGCAACAGTCTGTAAAGTGTGTATTTGTTGGAAACAGACCACAGCTCATGCAGTTGTCGCCATGGTTCTCTATGGGAGAAGTTCTTGAAGATTTGATGGCTCTTCTCAGTCTAGTGTTGAACCATGGGTTGAGTAATAGGATACTGAACAGCTCCAGGACTGAGTTCCAAAGTAGTTGTCTGTTATGCAATTGCACTGACGCCAACATCGAGTTCTGATAGTATTCAGGTCGCAGTTGTGCGTTCGATAACGTAATGTGCACTTTGCATAGTGTATAGAGAGGTGAGATCGAGGTTGCACCGTTTAAAAAGAATAGGAAATTTAATAAATCTGCAAGTCCGTAAAACTTCACTGCTTGTCTCCATATCTGCGACGGCCATCCTGTGACAGTCAACATTGTGGAATGTAACCTCTTGATGACATAGTGACCAACAACGTCCATCAGGAAGAGCAACCTTTTCGAGGAAGAATAGGCCCCCTCTGTGGTCAAACTCAGAAACAGGTTCTTTGTGGTGCCGTTGGCATGAGACTGGTTTGTAGCGTTAAAGAATAGAGTATCAGCCAACAACAATGCTTCTCTATTGTCCGTCCCTAGTTGTGTCTTGAACCAAGTGTCCAGACTGTCTCTCAATTCTAATGCATCGAAGTGGGCAGCACGCATATTGCCAGCCATCACTATCACCGTAACAGTTGTTGTTCTCCATAAAGGCTGCTGCGATCATAAGTCTATTGTGTTTATAAAAGTTGCTAATCAATAAATATATACTTACATAAGGTGAGCCTATTCGCAGTTTGGTTCAAAACTCTTGAACCAAACCGTGTGGTGAATAAAGTCATGCTGCGTTTGAGGGTTGGTGCTTTCAGGTTTAGTCGGTGGTAGGGGCGGTGGTGGCCGTGTCACGTGACGGCATGCCCACGCGATGTTTCTTCAATTGTTCCACTGTCAAGAAGATGAGGACAGTGAAAGGTGCCAGACGCACGAACGATGGGACCCAGCCTCTGAAGATGAAGCCTATTCCTTCGTTCCTGATCTCTGCTAGCAAAGAAGCAAGGACCGGTTCGTGATGCTTGTGGCTGTTCATTATACGTGTTTTCATGACATCTGCTGGCGAGCAGACGGTGGTGGCGACGAGGCCTGCCATCAGGCTAGCTGTGAAATGTGTCTTCTTCTCCGAGGGGGCCATGTGCAGGGTGGAGACCAGGTAGTTCTTGAAAAGGTCGTATGTGACCACTTGCGAGGCGGTCATCAGGACGCCTCGCATTAGATTTGGCTGCCATCCGGCGTACAGCCGGCGCACACCTCCGTTCTGCTCCACGAGGACGATGCGGTAAAGCCCGTCGAGGGCGTTGCGGTAGTTACGGCGCTTGGCCACTGGCAGCGAGGTGTCGTTCTGCATTCGGATATTGACCACGTCTGCCGGGTTTCCAACCAGCCCACCAATGGCGCCGCTCAACATGGACGATGGCAACAGGTACCATATGTTATTCAGTTGGTTCTGCGGGATGACGTGCTCCTTCAGCAGGTCGTAGCACCCGAACCGTGCCGTGGTGTACGTGCATTGACGCAGCACGGCCGCCGACAGGCCGCTGTACAGACCCACGAGACCTTCGTTGCGGAAGACGCTGGCCATCATGCGCAGCATGTTTGGCTTGCGTCCATCGACGCTGGCCATCATGCGCAGCATGTTTGGCTTGCGTCCATCGACGCCTAGCGGAGCAGTCTGCAAACGGACTTTTGTCAAGTCCAGAGGGTGGGTGCAGAAGGTGGCCACCAGGCCACCGCACCCACCGTACCACCATGGATATTTCTCAGGCATTCTTGAACAGGTCGTTTCGGTTATCTTAGAGCACTTGTGCAATTGGCAGGCCGCCAATAGGACCGCAATCTGGAAGCACAGCAGCGGGATACGTCCCAGGAACTTGTGGTCGGAGTTGCCCTCTTTATATACTCGCTGAAATGTTTGCCGCTGATAGCCATCTGAAGGCCACACTCGGCAGATGCACACACCGCCGTTTCCGGGAAAAGCGCGATCCGCGTGACTCGTTGCCGCGGATCGCGCAGGTCACGCAGCGCGGCGCCGCGATAAGGGGAGCGGGCGGGTAACGCAGCGGACCGAGGGCACGTGAAATGCACGTGCTCACATAACTTAGTCACGTGCTGCTGTTACCCGCCGATACTTAATTGTGGATCACGTGCAATTCACGTGCTGTAACGTGCATTTCACGCGCCACGTACATTACCCGCCCGCACGAAAATTTTCACCGGAGCCAATGGATGACCCGGCTCCGGCGACGCTGCTCAGCATCCGAACTTCTGTTAACCGTGGACATGGAACAATGCACTACAGCTACAGTAACATGCAATGTAACATTCAACCCACCATGCAAGGCAGTATATAAAGAAAGGTGTCTATTTGTATAAATGCATCTTTGTCCAACGTTATCGAGCCTGATCGATTAACTAGTCTTGCACTTCTCACAGCAGTATCCAATAATGTCTATCGAAAACTTGAAATCCTTTGACCCTTTCGCCGACACTGGTGATGACGAGACTGCTACTTCAAACTATATTCATATTAGAATCCAACAAAGAAACGGTAGAAAAACTCTGACCACCGTCCAAGGTGTGCCTGAGGAGTACGATCTGAAGAGAATCTTGAAAGTTCTGAAGAAAGACTTCGCCTGTAACGGTAACATCGTCAAGGACTCAGAAATGGGTGAAATCATTCAACTACAAGGTGATCAAAGAGCAAAAGTCTGCGAGTTTATGATCACTCAACTAGGAATGCAAAAGAAGAATATCAAGATTCATGGTTTCTAAGATCCCCTCTTCACGCATCAACTGCGCATCATTTCTGTATATTGTTATATAACGGTTCTGTTTTTATTTAAAATACATAATGCACGCTAGAGAAATAAACATATTGATAATCCAATTTAAACTATTTTCAAAACATTGTATAAATATATATGTGTGTGTAAGTGCCTACAAGAGAAACGCTATCGCATGTTGTTGCCTTTGCTATACGTTAGGACAAACACCTCATTCCACTACAATACGTTTCAATAATGGGTAGTGGTGATTTGAATCTATTAAAGTCTTGGAACCCCAAACTAGTCAAAAATAGAGAGAAAGTTTGGGTTAAAGAAAAGGAACTTATTAATGAGGAGTTGAAATTGAAGGAAAGACAGTTAGAACTACAGAAGGAGAAAGAACTCGATGAGCTAGTGGGCGCTAAGACAAGAGCGCTAGATTGGATGTATAATGATCCTCTAGCGTCTTCACAAACTCAGAATAATGATTATTTACTAGGTAAAAAAAAATTGGATGCTTCAGTAGTTAAAAAAGATTCAAGTACTGAGGAGTTGAAGAAAGATCCAACAACAAACCTTGTGTCACAGAGGCAAAAATTCGATTATTCATTAGACGATCCAATGAGTGCCATCAATAAGGCAAAGAGGAAACAAATTAAAAAGAAGAACGGTAAGAAACAACCAAAAGTTCATAAACAATAACTCACAATCATATATACAATCATATATAAATAAATGCATTCATTATAAGTATAAATCAATTTATATTTTCGTTTTTTTAGCTGGTGGCTCGTCATCATTCTCTAATTCAAGTTCACCTTCACTACTGTGACCTTCGCTACCAGTATCGTCATTCTCATCTTCTAAATCACGTTGGGCTTCAGTGTAATATTTCACACAGTAAGGATACAGGTCCTCGACAAACAACGTTACAAATGAATCACCATGTGGGAATTCTTTGCCAGGTTTTAAACCAGTCCATCTGAACCATGCAAATAAACTCTTCATACCGGTTCTATAGTTCTTCTTCCCTTCATTGGACTTCTTGTCCTCGATTTTGTCAGGGTTTATCTTATCATACTTGTTTGGCCATTTGATATCCACAACTTCACTGCTCAGTAGCTCACCTTCCTCCTCCTCCTCTTCTTCTTCGTTTCCCTTTCTGCCAGTGTTTCCGTCATCGATCACTCTTTGTCTTGAGAAGTGCTTGGTAACAGTCTGAGCTTCAAAATCACCTTCAATACCACTGAATTTAATAGTTATACTAAATTTATCTACCGTTTCCCAGTTCACTTTGACATCTTCAATGCAATCAACATATGTGAAATCTGATGCTCTCAAATAGTTGGCAAAATCAGAATGTTGTGATAATACAATTTTCCAAAAATCCGGAATCTTCTCTATGATCAAATCTCTCTCAACATACAACGGTTTCATCTTACTCAATCTATACTCTTCAACATCTTTCTCTATCTGATCAACCTTCAACTCAGATTCTGCTAGTTGCAAGAACGCTTTTGATTCAATTACATCGCTGTCATAGAATGTTAGTAAACATCACAGATATCATCAAAAAACCATTACAAAAAAATAAACATACTCACTCATTTTTGATCACTGTACTAGTCTGGTGGATCTTTTCAATTGCAATTAATCACAATATCAAACAACCTTTTCCAATATTCGACCTTAAATACAATTTAAATTTGGTAGGATGTATTTTTCAGTAATTGAAAATCTAAGTCGATGAGCTTCATACGGTATTCGAATTATTAATGAAATTATATATTAAAATGATATATTTATTAAAAGTATTATATTGTTATAGTGTTATATATCGAATGATTGTGCGGAGGACCTCAGTTATTATTTTGACAAATACTCATCGTGAAGTTTCTTCTGTTGGTCCCATTGTTTCCTCAATTTTTTGGTCATGGATTTTGTGACTTCGTTACCTTCTTTATCCTTAGTTGGTAAACCTTGAGCGTCCCATTCGGTGTATGCGTCGGTCTTGAACATATCTTCTGGGGCAACTTTAGCCTTTTCCATTCTCTCTTTCTCTTTGGCTTCATTTAATTTCTGTTGTGCTAATTTCTTGGCTAATTTTTCTTGTTCTTTAGCCAATTTTTCGCTGTTAAATTTGATCATATCAGCTTTTTCTTTGTCTGATAAGAATTTCACTAAAGAACTTTGTCCATTTCTATCATCTAATGCAATGTTCAAATTCAATAACTCCTCGTCTCTGATCTTATCAGTTAATTTTAAAAATTCGTTCAAGTCAGTTTTGTCAATGGCCATAGAACGAACTGAATCTCTGAATTTAGCCAAGACTTGGACGTATGGCATAACAGTTTCTTCAACACTAGCACCTCCATTAGTTGAAGATGTTGATGGCTCTTCCCAACCTAAAGAATCAGAACGGATTGGAAAACCTAATACACCTACAATTTTGGTAATGAATTTACAGACAGATAAGACTGGCTCGATTTTAATGTTAGAACCTGACGTAGAAATATAAGTATTGCTGACACTGATTAAATCATTCAATGCCTTAATGACTTGTGGAGTAGATAAATTGTCACAGAAAGCAATGTCAACTTTCTCTTGAGCTTCTTTCAAATCTTTTAGTAATTGAATTTCAAGATTGCCTACTCTCTTTGGTATGTAATCGTCTGCAGCAGCTAAATTATTTTTGTAATCATTGTTTAAAGCTCTAACATTTGCAAAAAAATTATTGAAGGCAGTTTCTGTTGATTTGACTTCATTGATTAAACTCTCTTTAAAATCCAGTTGGTTGTTCCATTGCACAGAAGAAAATGCTAATCTTAACTGTCTTGGTGAATAACTTTTTAAAGCTTCATCAATAGTAATAAAATTCTTCAAAGATTTAGACATTTTTTGACCTTCAATGTGTAAATGACCAGTATGTAAAAAGTAATTGATCCATTGATCGTTATCAAAATGTGCTTCAGATTGTGCTAATTCATTATCATGATGTGGGAAAGCTAAATCAACACCACCTGAATGGATATCGATGTTTTCACCTAAAATGTAACTACACATCACGGAACATTCGATATGCCAACCAGGTCTACCTTTACCCCATGGGGATTGCCATTCTGGCTCACCAGGCTTAGAGGCCTTCCATAAGGCAAAATCACTAGCTGATTGTTTACCATTTAAGTCAGAAAAGTTACTTAGTGAACCTTCTGCGTCATTGATTAAGTCTAATTGTCCTTTGTTCCAAGGTTGACATTTAGCATAGTGATGATTCTCAGCTTTGTCAAATTTAGAAGTATTGAAATAAACGGAACCATCAGAGGTTGCATAAGCATACCCGTTCGCTATAATTTTTTCAATAAATGTAATAATTTCTGGAATGTATTCAGATACTCTAGTAGTGACATCTGGAAATTGCACATTTAACTTAGCCATATCATTGTTGAATTGATCTTCCCAGTAAGCTGGCAATTTACGGAAAACTTCCGGGTCCTTAATCGTAGAACCTAATTCTTTGTCTAGTAATGGAACAAAAACATCTTTTACTAATGGATAAAATTCTTTGTCATTAACATTTGATAAAGCTCTAACTGCATTATTGATAGCAGTTACATGCATTGGAAATTTAGGATCTTCAATCTTCTTCTGCTCAACATCGACTGATTTCATCCATACTTTATATTCATCTATGGTTTTGATATCTTCTTGTTTTAATTTTTTGGAAATATATTGTAATAAGGAATCCATAACTTTTTTGACAACGGTATCATCAATAGTTTGATTACTCTCAACAAATTTGTCAAACAAATAATTTTGTCTTGCCCTTAAGATAATCTTATCATCAACATCTGTAACGTTTTGAACAAAATTAACATTGTAACCAAAGTAATCTTGTAAAATTCTTCTATTAATATCGATGGAGACATAGTTTCTTGCGTGACCCATATGAGAGGCATCATAAACAGTAGGACCACAGGAATACCAGGAAACTTCCTTAGTACCAGATCTTGGAATAAACTCAACTTTACTTCTAGTCAACGAGTTGTACAATTTAAGCACACGCTTATCTGGGCTACTAGTAGCACCTGGGACATGCCATTTTGGTTGAACAATTTTTGGAGCGCTTGATGACATAATTCTTTTACTTATATATTTCACCAAACACATAAACGTTTGTCTTCTTCTACTCTGTTATAAAAGAGAAAAACCCAATGAACTCAAAAGAAACTGTTTTACTTAAGTCTAAATTTGATCACAATTTTTTAATAATCTTGATATACCTATAATTATGACCATTGAACCATCAAATCAATCTTCTCAATTGATTTCCACCATTGTCAACAACTGAAAAAAAAATACAATGGTTCACACACTATAAAGTCAAAATGTTCCATCAAATCACTGACTTTGACTCGATTCCATTGACTTCATCGATATCTTCAATCAAAATCATTCGTTGTAAGTGATTCAACATCAAGTGCGGGTAACATCAATTTAGCCGCCAGCTAGCGTATAAATATAAGGTTCCTGTTCATTACTAGCAATGGTAGACTGCATGGCCAACAGGTGGTATTAGTATATCTTAAAGACACTGTTGACTGGTATGTATTGACATTTGATATTTCTATAGGAGTACTTCATTATAAGGGAAAATGCAATCTGAAAGTTAGCCGCTCATCCTGGTAAGACATCTCCTAAACAAATGTCTCTAAGTATCCTCGTCGTAATCATAAATAAACCCAACAATATACATTACAAATACGTGTAAAGCTAAGAATCTGCTAACAGTATAACAACAAAAAAAAGGGCAAAAACGGTCATCCAATCGAGGTCACCGCATATATCTGTCACATCAGATGCCCTGTCTGACAGGGACCCTCTTATTTTCCGTGCATCCTAGTAAATAACCTGCTTGGACTTATTCAATTTCTGCGATAAGGGTACCTCAAGCATTGATATAGCTATTGTTTAAACCATTCTCATTATAGAAATGTATCTTTTATAACTTTTCTCAAGATATTATTAACATCAAGAAAGTCTCCAGATTTTTGATTTGCGTTAATAGCTATATAAGCGCAAAAGAAAAAAACGTTACCAGATCAGTACTGAAGACACATTTACAATTGGTTGATTTAGTTAACTCATGCATATAAAGTTGAATATTAATATAGATACATATATTAAGGACTGCTAAGATCTTTAGAGTTAACTATTTCAACCTTTGTTTGATTGAATTATTGATATATTTGAGTACAAATAATTGCAGTAACTTGGAATGGTTGAACTAGCTCCTCCGGAAAATAAGATTAATTCCAACTTAGACAATGGAATTGAAATAAATATAGCTAAGAAGGCCCGTCATGTTGGTTCTGATTTGGGTAAAGATAGAAGACATCCTAATAAAAGTGAGAAGAAACATGAGAAAATCAGTAATAGTGAGGCATCTAGAATTATAGGAGGTGCTGATGTGAGATCTTCCGCATCTCGAAAACAGAATAATGACATCGAATTTAATGCTTTATCAGATGCTGACTCAGATTCAGAAGTTCAATCTGAGGAATCTGTGGATGATGTTGCGGAATCTCTTGAATCGTATAGTGGTGAGTCCATCTGTTCCAATGCCAATAGCGATGTTAATAGTGAAGAACTTGAATTGCATCCTTTTGAATCTCACAAAATATTCTCTTTTCAATTACCGTTTGGTGGTAAAAGTAATACTTCTACAATGTCGAAACTGAAGTCAATATTAACCACTCCTCTTCCAGAGTTTGGAGAAAGCAGCGAATTGCAAGTGAGGAAAGCAAGAGTCAAGGAAAAATTAAGAAGACAAGAATCCATTTCAACAATTGAAGAGCAGATATTATTCAGAGATGCAAAGGGGATGGGTAATGTCAGATCAATGGCAATTAAAGAATCACTACACATGGGGTCGCTCAAGAACACTATTAGAACAATTTCAAATGATTTTCATAGAATTACAGGTGATACTTCTGTACCCGAACTAGATAGAATAGAGACTATTTTTGATGAATTAGAAGGAGATCTAGTCATTATGGGCGGTTATAGAGGAAGCATATTGAGAGATAAAAAGACTGGAAGAAGAGTTTGGATTCCAATTAAAACAGCATTAAACTTACGTGAAGAAGATTTATTAATTGGGCCAACTAAAAATGACGAAATGCAAGAGGAGGACAAAATTAAACCTGATGACATGTTAAAGAATGTTGGTCCAATCGACGTATCGAGGAAATTAATTAAAAGACTTCGAAGCAGCGGGAAACTTCATGTAGAAGAATTCGGATATGATTGGAGGCTATCACTTGACATACCGGCAAAACATCTATTAGATAAATTACAATCTTTATATGATACACAAGTAGAGAAGAAGGGTGTTTACATTGTAGCTCATTCAATGGGTGGTATGGTAACACATAAAGTTTTACAAACACATACTCATTTAATTAGAGGGGTAATATATGTCGGATGTCCTAGTCAATGTCCTAATATATTAGGTCCTATTCGATTTGGTGATGAAGTAATGATTAATAAAAAGATATTAAGCCCCGAAGCAAATTTCTTCATGAGAAGTAGTTTTTCGTTCTTACCAATTGATGGACGTTGTTTTGTAGATAAGAAACAGAAAAAGAGATACGACCTAGATTTCTTTGATCCCGATGTATGGGTGGAACTTGGTTTATCCCCATTAGTAAATAAAAAGAGAAAAGAATATTTCGGTGAACTAAAATCTACCGAATCTGTAACTTCTTTAACTGGCTTCAATACGTATTTGAGTGGATCTCAAAAACTTATTCAAACATTGAATCCTATGAAATTACTAAAGTCAGTGACTTCTTCTGAGGATCTTGTTGAAGATATACAAGAAGAATCGTTTGAATTCAAGACTTCATATGAAGATAGCTATTCTTATTTGAAGAGAACTCTCGCAGAGACAAAGGACTTTTTAAATAGTTTAAATTATATTCCAGAGAAGAAATATCCTCCTTTAGCCATAGTGTATGGTAACAAGGTTCCGACAGTCCGTGGAGCAAAAGTGAATGGTTTAGATGATATTAAAGAAGGCCGTTATTTTGATTTTTATTATGGGCCGGGTGATGGTGTAGTTCATCACAAATGGCTTCTTCCTGAAAGAAGAGGCTTTCCTGTTGACGCTAAGATTCCTTCAAGAGCAGGTCATGTTAGTTTAATGACAGATATGAAAGCAATGGGTAAAGCTTTTATTGCACTAGTAGACAACGAAAAGGTAGCAAAAAAACATAAATAATTAGAGAATCCTTTATTCAATAATTTACCATCTTGCCAAAGGCAAGTTAGTATAATCGGAAAAGTATATAGACATTAAAATTATTATATTATTTATATAGCATTAATAAACTAACAACTTGTATAACCAATGTAGAGTGTAGGATAGTGGTATTAGAGCTCTGTGTGTCAGATATTATGCAATATTTTCTCTTCGTATTGTTCGTTTCCCTATTCCTCATCTGTTTCTCCCTGTTCAAAATTAACTTTTATCCACAGACTGCATGATACACACTGTATCAACACTAAGTAACCATCATCGGAAAGATCATTTTCATCGACATGTCGTTCAAGTAGTTTTTCTGAAATGTGCATACCGTCTTTAGTTTTACAACGTGGACAATCTATGCTGTATAGAAGCGTTTCTTCATTGAAACGAAATCCGTCTAGTGAATACTCATCCAGCCCTTCCCCATTATTGTAAAAACCATTGGCCTTTTGAATCAACTCCAAACTAGCATCGTATTGTGTTCTCAACGTTTGTTCAGCTAAAACACCATATGCCTCTTGAATCTGGTTGACTGAGTACGTATTTGACTTAGGAGCCTGACCCTTGTTTTTATCAGGATGTACATTCAGGAGTTTCTCCTTGTACGCCCTCTTTATATCCATCAGTGTCGAATCTGTGGTGACACCCAAAACCTCGTAATGCGAGACTCTTAAAGTATATCCAGTCATAGTTAAAAAGCGGAGAGTCTAATTCCAAAGCAATCACAGTCGGGTACCCTCAACTAAAACAACAGAATTTAATTTGTGACACAGATGAGACCCACTATTCAAGAGTCATCCAGAAGTCGTGTTTATTTTCTAGTCCCCTTCTCCAAAAACCATCTAAATCGCAGGCCTCATCTCTTCATTATTCACATCATCTGAGAACCTCATCGCTCCATGGGCTTATCCACCAACCATTACAAAATTGACGATTTTTCCCAAAACAGTAATTGATCACGTGATTGGTTTTCTGTGAATTTTGCACCAAAAACTTTCGAAAATTTTTCAGTGAAATTTCTACGTTAACAAATTTTGCGATGAGATGTAACTATTACAGCCAAGTTATTCATCAAGATCAAACTGGTGGAAGGTTCAGTGCCAGTTGTTTAGACGATTCGATATAAGTTATATATAGTTCATTTGCTTGGCCATTGCGTAATCCTGTCTTTTTTATTTAATTCCATCGAATAGAAGAGCCGAGAGCTTGCAAGAAAGGAAGTCAACGGCAATTCAAGGTAAACCATGTCTAACGAAAATATTAAAGTCGACGGTTACCAGAACGAAGTTTCTGCTGTGGTTGGTAACTTTTTCAAAGGTTGTGCTATCCCTGAAGATACCAAATTTGACTTATATGAAAACAAGAAGTCTAAAGATGGCAAATACGTCATTCACGGTCAGAATAAGAGATTGGAATATGAAGGTGCTTCAGATGAGTTGGTCAGTCAATCAAATCAATATGTTGTAGGTGTTTTCAATCCTGAGAAAAAGAAAGTCGAATTATACAGAGTCCCATTGTTAAAGTCCAAAGTCATTTCAAAATCTAGTAAAAACTTAGCTGGTCCAAAGATTAAAAGTGATGAAACCCGTATGTCTGTGTTGAGAAACAAATTAGGTGAAGCATTTGGTACCAAGAAAGCCAAGAAAGCTATCACAGACCTTGAAAAGAATCGTATTGATGCGGATAAATTAGCTGGATCTGCGATCGATATTGTGGCATCAGTGAGAACCGCTGCCAAGGACTTGCCAACTAGAGCTGAATTACAAGAATCTCTTTCAAATGATAGACCAACTCCATTGGCCAATGTTGATGCCACTGATGTTGAACAAGTCTATCCAATCCACAACATAATATCTAAGAAGGAATTAGCCTTCATTCGTGTTGGTCCATTAATGAAAGAAGACGATTCAGAAAAGAAATTGGAGATGCTCCCATACACAAAGTCACATTATATATCCAAGAAACTGGAATCTATTTCGCAATCTGAAAACATGACGAAAATGCAATTATTATACTATCTATCCTTATTGCTAGGTGTTTACGATAGTAGAAGAGTCAATAACAGAGTTAAATTAATGGAGAGATTAAACTCTCCACCAGATGCTATAGTCGATGGTATTTTCGATAAATTCACAATTTTAAGAGCTAGTCACTTTGGTAAATCAAAAGATCGCTCATTTTTCATTGATCCTCAACATGAAGATAAATTACTCTGTTATATTTTAGCTATCATATTACATTTAGATAACTTTATCGTCGAAATTTCTCCTCTAGCACAAGAATTAAATATAAAACCATCAAGATTAGTCAATCTGTTCAGAATATTAGGTTGTATCGTTAAAGGTGCTACTGTCTCTCAAGCAGAAGCTTTTGGCATTCCAAAGAGTACCGCTTCTACATATAAAATTGCTACCTTAAAGGTTCCATTCAGGTTACCGGAAATGGTTAGAAGAGGTAGAGGTCCACAACGTTAATAGAACATATATTTGAAAGGAAACCTTGCATCTTTTTTTATATTTCTACACATATTTCATGTATCCTTAGTAAAGTAATTAAATAACATTTAAAACCACATTTTAGTAATAAAAAGAGAAAATAAATATTTGTTCTTCGTCTTTTACCAAAAAAAATATTATTATGTATGTGTGTGTATATATATGCGTATATGCTCATTTATGTACAATGCTACGTATCAGTCTACAACTTTATTAATATCAACCCATTCGATTAAAGATTTTTGCCTATCGTCTCTCTTTACCTTAAAAAAATGATCACTAAATTGAGATGCATTCATATTGTTTAAAAATTTCTCGTCATGGGTAATCACAATTAGTTGAAAGTTTTTTTGATGTTGTCTGAATTGAATGATATTATGTAAAGATTTCGCTAAACTTTCTATATTTTCTTCGTCGAGATTCGTGGTAGGTTCATCAAGAGCAATAACACCACAATTAACACCGAATGTCTCAGAAAGTGCAAGTCTAATAATAATCGAAGCAAGAACTTTTTGTCCAGCAGAACATCTTCCCCTCATATCTAGTTCAGCATCTTGTTTAAACATAACGACACGATAATTATATGATTTACCTTTAACTGTAGAACTCGTTTCATCAGATCTTATTTGAATACTATCAACATCAGTACCGCTGTAAGTCTTTTTCCATAGCTCATCTATTATTCTGTTTATATCCTGCATTTTTAATCCATGATATCTCATAATTGCGCTATCTAAAGCTTTTGAATAAGTATTAATATCCTCAGTGACAAATGTTTTTGTTTGTAATTTAGCCCATTCAGTTTTATATTTATTATCAATATCTTTGTAATCTGTATGTAATTGGTGAGATAATGAATCGATTTGATTTTGCAGTTGCTTTATCTCACCCAATTTTCCTGCATTGTCTGCACTTAATTGCTCATATAGATTTCTTAATCTTGAAATTTCTTCTTGATATTTATCACGTTGTCTTTCTGCATTTTCGACATCAATGCAGTTGATTTCCTTTTCAGTATTCGATAATTTAACTTTTAAAGAATGGAGTTCAAGATTATCCATTAAATTTTTCTTTCTACTATTGGAATCTATTAATTCCTCTTTCAATTTTGAGAGATTTGCAGTTTTTTGATCAATAGCGACGTTGATATTCTTCAATTTAGATTTATAATCCTCTAGTTCTTCGTTACATGCTTTCAGATCCGCATTACCAGTTAATTCAAATTCTTTGATGGAATTTTGTAAAGTTTTGAATTGATCCATTGTTTTTGATAAACCTTCAATAATTTCTTTCTTGTTTAAAGCAGCCTTGTCATGTTGATCTTTAAGTTTTGTAATATTTGCATTTATTTCCGTAATCTTATTTTGTAACAGTTTAACATCTTTCTCAAAAGAGTTCAGTCTTACTTCGATGTTTGATACCTCTTCTAATTTCAAATTGCGCTCATTCTCTAAAGACTCTTTTTTAAGTAAATCATTTTTCATTTTCTCAACTTTAAGAGATCTATCTTTAATAATCCCTGATAATGTTGCCTTCTCCTTCGCCCTACTTTCACGTCCATCCTGCAATAAACTGATTTTCTTCCTTTTTTCACGAAGGGTTTGATTGCATAATGTTTGCTTTGATTGCAACTCTTCTAACGTTAATAAACCATCAGATGATATATTATATAATTTCAATTCATCAGTTATGTTTTGAAGATCATTATTCAATGAGGATATTTCTTTTTGTAAATGGAAATTTTCTTCAATGAGTGGGCGTATTGTAGAAGTGACAGTCTCTAATTTTTCTTTCAAAGATTTGATGTGAGCATCTTGAATTTTTACTTCAGCACGGAGTTTATCACTTTTCGTTTTATTACTCTCAAAATCTGTCTTTAATTTATTTACCAGTTCTCTTTCATTAAAAAGACTGTTGACATCTTTTTCTAATTTTCTTAAACTATCAAGGTATTCTTTTTCATGCTTCATAGTTTCAACTAAGTCCAATTCAAATTGTTGGTTTGTCTTTGCCTTTAACTCATTTAATAACTTACTTTTTAATCCTGTGCTATCAAATTCTCTTGAACATAAGTAGCAACAGT
This sequence comes from Tetrapisispora phaffii CBS 4417, assembly GCF_000236905.1. Classification (NCBI taxonomy): domain Eukaryota; kingdom Fungi; phylum Ascomycota; class Saccharomycetes; order Saccharomycetales; family Saccharomycetaceae; genus Tetrapisispora; species Tetrapisispora phaffii. The sequence continues at coordinate 989,348 of NC_016521.1, forward strand.
TGCTATTTTCAGCAACTTCCAATGCCTTTCGGTTGAAAGCTAAAGTGGTCTGGTGCATCTTAAGATTTTCAACTGCAGTTTTATAAGACGCTTCACTTTCAAGTAAGGCATCGTCATATTCATCTATTGGACAATCCTCCGGTAACATTTCAACCAATTTTTTTTCCAATCTTCCAATTAAATTTTCAGTTTTGTCTAATTCTTCTTTACAATTCTCAGTTCTTATATCTGCCTCTGTATACTCCCTTGTTATGCTCTGTAGCTTATTATTATCATCTTCAAGATTTTTTTGCAAGTTTTTAAAAAATGTATTAAACGTTATTTCAATGTTTTCATCGATAATTATTGGTTCTGATAAAATAACTGGGTTCATTGAAAGTATATTCAAGTTTTTATCAAATAGCATTTGCTTCTCAGAAGAACTTTTTTTAATCAATGCTAGTTTTGCATACAAATCAGATTGTTTGTTAGCTTTAGTTATCATTTCTTGCGTTTCTTCTAATTCCTTCTCTAATAACAACATATGATCATTTTCTTTCTTTATTTCTAAATTTACATCAGTGGCAGTATCATTACCATCCGCAATCTTTAATTTGTCTATATATTTCGTTAGGTTTTCCTTCTCAACATTTAATTCTTCCTCTGTGCAGGTGATTTTTATAAGCTCTGTGTGAATATTGTCCAGCTTCTCAGAAGCCTTTATTTTATCTTTTTTATTATATTCTTGTTGCTGGAGTTGAACAACGAGATCATAATCTAATGTTGATTTTTTTGAATTTAACCCTTCTAACTCATTAGAAAAAGTATTATTTAACTGCAACAAATGATTATTTTCCTTGTCGAGGTGATCATTAAGTGCTGTTTGAAAAGTTTCATCAGAAAATTCCTTATTAATGTTATACTGTCTAGAAACGTTTTCCTTCAGGTTCTTGAGACTAGATAAATTGTTTATATATATATCATAGTATGACTTCAATTTTCCTTGTTTCTCTAATAAAATATTTGATTGCTCTTGTATTTGATTCACATTCTGTTTTAATTCTGAGATGTCGTTTTCTAGTTGTTTAATTTGATCATCTTTTGTAGCGGTGTCCCTGTCGAATATAACAAGATTCTGTTCAATTTCTTCCACTGGTAAAGAAATAACATTAATCGTTTCCGACAACCTATTGATTTGGTGACTGATATATTCTCTATTTCTTTTTAGGTTTTCAAGATGAGCTAAGACTTTTTGGAAATCTTGGTTAGTTTTAAAAACTTCGTCGCTCTGTTTTGTAATATCAACTAATTGAGATTCAATTTCTTTAACAGTTTTTTTAAACTGTTCGCATTTATGTTGTAATTTTTCTATATTAAATTTTGTAGCTTTTGATCTGTCTTTATCAACTTTTAAATGTTCCACTGATTGCTTAAGTAATTTAATATCTACTGACATATCCTTTTTAATTACTTTCAAATTATCCAATGCTTTTGTGAATTTCATTGCTTGAAAAATTTCATCGAATTTCTTCTTTAAGTTAGCAGGTTCACTCAGCGGCCATAAACTATCCTCTTGATGACAAAAAATGACGTACTCTAAAATAGCTTTCGGTACACCCATATATAATGGAACATGTGTATCCAAATCAGTAGTTCTTGTCGATAAAGTTGATCTATATCCATCCTGAGTGATGGATACCAATTGACCATCCAATGTTTTGAATGTATTATTCGTCTTCTTGACCAACAATTGAATATTTCTAGTGACAATCATATTTAGTCCATTTGCACTTGTAAAGGCTAATTTCACCTGAGCACGTATATCTTTTTCCCCAGTAATCTTGGGGTCGTGTACAAAAGCACCACCTTTTGAATTTGGCGGCAAATCACCAGTAGTAGCATATTTCAAACATTCGATGATTGTAGTCTTACCGGAACCATTAGAACCCACAATCAAAGTTAAGGGCTTACCGAATTCTATGGTTTCTCTATCATTAGAATCAAATGATCTGATACCTTGTATTGATAACTTATATATAGCACTCATTGACTGTTCATTCACTTAAAAAGATCCAAACCATACAAAAAAAACCCCCAAACAATATCTTCAAAATTCGCAACACGAAAGGCTTAAATTTCTTTATAGTAATAGTGGTACTTAAAGTAACGACACGCTTATCATCTTAGCAAGTTAGCAAACTTAAAAACCTTTGTTCAAGAGCATTATAATACCAATTAAATAAAGCTTATGTCCTTTCTTCTAAATGTATTAAATGCTTAATATAGTAAATCAATTAAATTATTTTGAAGAATGTCCTTTACCCGGAAACTCAAATTGTAGCCCTAATATAGCCCTGTTTGGATTTAATAGGGCTACATTAGGATAGGTACCTGTATTTTCCTAAACAGGTAATCATTATTCACGAACACGATTGAGTTTTTTTTGTGGCAGTCCAAAAAAAATTTAAAAATAAAACACTAGAATGATAAACACAAAAACAAAAAAAAAAGTTATATAAATGGAGTCGATTTTCTGTTTTTTTTTCCTAATATCAGTCAAATAGTAGTTGCTTTAATAAAAGAGACTTTAATTAAGAAATTAGTTCGTACACTATTAACTTATTACATTTAATACTGGCAAAAGAAGGCAAAGTAATTGTTTTTTCAAAGAATAATAATAATCAGTGAACAAATTAAATTCCTATAAGTAATAAATTGAGTACAAACGTATTTTATCAGTATATTCACGTATTTATTATTTTATTTTTTTGCTAGAATAGAGTCTGTAAAGAAAAAGCATAATACAAAAGAAGTGAGAAAAAGTAACATAATAGTTTTCTTTTACTTTTTCAACATCTATATATATATATTATTGTTTCTGAGGTTGTCATATTTTCATATTTTTTTTTTGGGTGGTTATATTGAAAGTTTTTATTTTTAATTGTTTAAAATTTCTTTGTTTCCTTTCTAATAATTCAAATTGTTCTAACACCTAAAAATTGTCAAATATATTTATATAATAGCGGCAAATAATGAGCGAAGTAGGAGATTTTCAAGACTTTGTAACTACCTTGGAATCCTTCAGAGATTTAAAATCAGGTATTTCAGGTTCTCGTATTAAAAAATTAACAACGTATGCACTTGAAAATGTTAACGATGGTGAAAAAATAATGAATGTAATAATTAATTATTCAAAGACCTGTCCACCTAGTCACAAATTGGGTTCTTTATATATAATTGATTCTATAGGCAGAGCTTACTTAGATGAAAAAAGAGCAAAAGATGAAATTATTAATTCAGAGGCTAAACATGGTAGTTTTGCACATGCATTGTATATCTTAGGTCAAGTCATTGAATCGTTGATAATTGAAGCAACTGAAAAGAGTATTGAAGATAATAAAGATAAAATCCGTACATTAATTGATATTTGGGATAGAGCAGGCTTATTTAGAAAAGATATTTTAAATTCAGTAAGGGCAAAATGTTTTTCAATGAATGTATACCAAAATAATACTCCTCATAGTAATACTAATGAGATCACTAATAATGTCAAAGTTGCTTCTCTTTCTACCGGTCAAAATGATCAAATTTTGCCAGAAGATATTAAGGATAGATGCATCGCTATTTTAGATAACTTGAAACCCTTGCCAGTGGTTCCAGATGTTGAGCTGCCAGAAAAACTTTCATCATCTGATTTATCGGAACAACAAATAGCATTATTTCAATTACTGAGTAATATCCACCTTCAAACTAGCGGTCCTGTAGTTAGCAGTACCAGAGACAACAACAACGTAGCTGGACATGTCACAACCGAATATGGTAGTAGAAGAGATAGAGAAAGAGAAAGAGAGTTCACCAACAAAAGAACTAGATCCAAATCTCCACCTCAACAACATAAAAGAAAACAAAATTACGGGCAAGATTACAGTAACAATAATACCCACAATTCTCATAATTCTCATAACAGTAATACCAACAGTAGCAGTAGTAGCGCTAATCAAAATAATAATCATCACCTATATCCAGATGAACGGAATGTGCAATCTAATCAGCATTATAGACAAAACACTGTATCTTATGACCCCAGTATTCCTCCAGATTGTGTTAAAGTTCTAAGTCGTACTTTATTCATTGGTGGTGTTCCTCCAACTATGAGAGAATGGGATTTAGCTAATGCTATGCAACCATTTGCTGCAGTTCAAAGTGTAATTCTAAATAATGCCAGAAAGCATGCCTTTGTAAAAGTTTATTCAAGACAAGAAGCTGAAAATGCGTTAGCACATTTCAATAAGGATGGGGCATTGCCTCTAAGAACACGTTGGGGTGTGGGTTTTGGCCCAAGAGACTGTTGTGATTATCAACATGGTTACAGTATTATCCCACTCCATAGATTAACGGATGCGGATAAAATGTGGTCCACTTCTGCTCAATGGGGTGGTACCAATAACGAGCCATTGGTTCCGGGTATAGTATTTGAAGAACCTGATATCAATATCAGTGAAGGTGTTTCCTCTAAATCAATTTCTTATAAAGTCCCCTCCGATAGCATAAGAAGTCAACAGAACTATCAAAATGTGATGCACCATCATCCACAGCCACCACAACAGCAACAGCAACAGATGATGTATGGTGGTTACCAAGATACTAAGTATAACAATAATAACTTTATGCCTCCACCACCACCACAACAACAATACAACCAACATATGCCTCCACAGCCTCACATGCCTCACATGCCTCCACAGCCTCACATGCCTCCACAACAGCAACCACAAGGATTCGATCCAACAGCACAGCTGAATTCACTAATGAGCATGTTAAACCAACAACCACCTCGTTAATAAATAAACTTCACTAAAATTGGTGAACTATCATCACCAAATACCATGTGTATCACTATATATCAATATATACAAAATTTTAAATAGAATATATATTTATAAGACTTAATTACAAGTTGAGCGAGTTTTCTTTATTGATTATAGAGGTCAATAATGCGTCCATATTACATTTAACATTGTCATTCTATAATGTTATTCAACCTCTGCTAACATAACTTAAAACCAATACTTCGTTGAGAATGATTTGTTGATTAAAGGTCAAATTTCCAAAATTTCCATCAATTCTAAAAAATGAAAAGATCACAAAGCCTAATATATAATAATAATCATAAAAGATGGTAAGTTTCAAAGTATGAAGTCCATGCATATTGTAATAATTATCTTTTAAGTAAGTTTGACAAAGAACAACTTAGTATATTAGTCGAATTCCCAAAAATTTCTAGCAAAGCAAGCACTCTATGTTGTCAATTAGGAGAAGTTTGGCAACCTCTTCAGAAAAGGCTGTTTCTTCAAGCTTAAGGGCAGGTATAATATTATCCAGAAACCCAATTGTAACTCCAGATGTAACCAATTTTGAACAGAATTACTATACTTACCAAGCCTTATTGGAGAGGCGTTTGATGTGGACCTTCCCTCATTATTATTATTTTAAGAGAGGTACATTATCTCAAAGTAAGTTCTCCAGTGCTCAACCGGGTCCTATTTCAAAACTTCCAGGTGTATGGTTTCCTAAAGGTGTTCCAGATGTCAAGCATAACAGAGAAAGAAGATTGAAGCAAGAAGTTGTGTTACCTAAGTCTAAAGGAGATGTACAAGAAGGTAATGGGAAATCCGATGATTTGACAAGATCAATTGAACCAAATTCAAGGATTACAGAAGCTGATAAAACCAATGATATCACAAGTTTAGAAAGAAAACTAAGCAGAACGTTATATCTACTTGTTCAAAATAAAAATAAAATATGGACCTTCCCAAATTTTGACGCAACCAATACTGGACTACACAAAGATGCTGAAGAAGGATTAAGATCATTAGGTGGTGAAAAAATGTATACTTGGACTGTTTCAAAAAAACCACTTGGCTTTATTGAAAATAAAGATGGAAGCAAAGAATTTTTAATTAAATCTCATATATTAGCAGGGAGCTTCCAATTACTAAAGAAAAATGAACATAATATATCAAATTTTGCATGGTTAACGAAAGAAGAAATAAAAGAAAAGGTTAGCCAGAGTTATTATAACTATACAGAATTTATGCTTGCTGACAACTAATTAACTATTCAATAATGATTCCCAAGATATGATTCTAATACTGTTAATTATTTGTCTTCTGTTAATAATGCATAAATAATTCGCAACACAGTATTCTCATTTCATGTAAATAAAATAAAAATCAATAAATATTGACAAATATTATCTTTTTTATTCAAAATAATTTATAAATTTTAATTAATAATAAAAGTTTACAGTGTTCTATCAAACTTTGAGATTGTAGAATTAATTATGTGAGAATCTAGCAGGTCTAGGGTTGGCTCTCGGTCTCTTATTTCTATTTGGACCCCTGCTAGAATCTCTACCAATGCCTCTATTTATGTTCCTATTTAAGCCTCTGTTTGACTCTCTATCTGGACCTCTACTTGATTCTCTGCTTGCTCCTCTATTTGGGGCTCTACTCGAGTCTCTATTCGAGTCTCTATTCGAGCCTCTAAGTAGTGCTTGTTCACTATTCCAATCATGTTTACTTTTTTTGGCATTAAGGTCATTATAAGTTCTAGCCTTTTCGTTTTCAGGGAATACTTCTGGATGGAAAGATTTCCAAAATGATAACTCATCAGAGTGACCCTTTTCAGAATATAACCTGCATAGCGTATCGTTTTCCCCTGAGATCATTAACCAAGATTTATTAGGATAAAACTTGACAATAAAATCAGAATCTAAGTGTTTCTGATCATAATCATTTATTTTCTCTGTGGTTATCATGTCATAAAATCTAAATTTTCCTTCTTCTGAAACCACAACTAACAGTTTTCCAGATGGGGATAAATCAAATGTACGTATATTTGATTCACATTCTACAATGGTACTGATACAAGTTAAAGATTCAAGGTCCCAGATCAAACATGCGCCATCTTCTCCTACACTCACTAATTTATCACCAAGTGGTGTAACTTTCAAACCAGTAATTTTTCCTCTATGTGCTGGTACTTTGATAATATTCTTTAACTCTTTGTTATTATTAACTCTCAGCAATGAAATTTCGCCAATTGATGTACCTACAATAATATAATTTCCATGATTATTCCAACATATAAAAGTAATTGAACCTTCAACTTCTTCATTAAAGTTATAGAAATGAACTTGTTTATGATTAGCTTTGACATCAAACAAACATATTTCATTGTTTTTGGTGACTGCAGCTAACCATTGGGATGAAGGGTCATAATGACATTTTGTAAATCTCAATTTAGCATCTGAACTGTCTAGATTCAATGTTCTATACTTTGTTAAACTGTGTGTATTATGATCCACATTCCAAATTTGAATATAATTACTATTTGAGACAGTTGCAAATTGGCCAACTTCGTTAGAATTCCACGATATGGACGTTATAGGTTTCTCCACTCCCATGGCATCTTTTTTGTAGGCTTTGAAGGATCTATTAAAAGTATCATGGACTAAAAACCACACAGTGAGTGAGCCATCATATCTACTGTAAGCTAATGCTTTTCCAGTAGGTTGAAATTCAATTGCATACACTTCATTAGGTGATATACCCACGACGAATCTTGATTTGGCTCTAGAAAGTATAAGCAATCTACGATCATCAGTGATATGTTCTACATTTTTTTTATTTAGTAACTCATCGGTAATAGTTCTAGTCAATTTCTCAGATAATTTCTTATCCATAGTAGCCTGTTTGTATATAGATGTAGCCAATTCATTATTTGTAGTATCTGGTACGACAGGCTTCTTAACGCTTGTATTTCTCTCACCTCTGACTGGAGGCTTCGAAAGTGACATTATTCTTTGGACTTCAAGTATTATTCAATATCAGTACTACGCTACCTAAAGTTTAAGCTATTTCCTTCAACCTGGTTCAAATAACAGATACTTTTAACTATTATGTTTTTTAATATTTATGAGCAAAGTACTATGAAATGGACGTTGGCAATTGTAAACTGATTAAAACAGACCTCGATTGAGTTCAATTGAGGTAGAAATTAGTTATAGACTTATATATAGGTATATAGGATGTATCTAGTCTAATTATCTATAACAAGTATTTTATACTTAAGATTAAAACTTTGAACAAATATTTGGACAATTAAAGTTTAGTTTTCATTGAAAACCTTTTCCAAAGAACAATTCTTTAAAGCTTTAGACATTTGAAACATGGTGAAAGCATTTTATGAGATGTATTATTATAAAACTATGTATCATTTGAGTCCAATAGAGATGTGGATTGATGTATTCGACTATTTATCTGTGTTTCATACATTCTGCTACTAGTACAACACCTTCTTACACATTTAATCATTACCGGGTGTTTTTATTGAGCCTTTGAAATTTCAAAAGTCGATGAGATAGCAATTGATCTTTTACAACTCATCAATATACTTTTTAACTACTGGTACAGATAAGACTACCAGCTGCTAAATAAGTAAATAAGAGTGTTTTACAATCATATAATCGCCAATTTAGGAACCACTGGCAACCAAATCACACCACGTTAACACCAGATTCAAAATGAACGATACTGAGTCGAGAACTAACATTAATAAAAGACGTCGTGTGTATCAGACAAATGATGGTAATAATAACAAGGTGAATATCATGAAGAGACTAGCTAAACTTAGGGATAACAAGAGGAAAGTGAAGAAGTTAAAGGCTGCTGACACCGACATCAGTTCCGATGAATTTGATTCCATGTCTGACGATAGAAATAGCAAGTGTACTCCTGGATACTCTTTAGCAGATTTAAACTGTCCCTTACTACAGGATGAAGGGAAGAGTCGGAAGAAGAAATCTTCTGATATTATCGAACAAGGACCTGAGATAGAAGAAGTTCAACTACAACAAAAATTGCACGATGATGTCATCGAGGCCACCTCTCAGCAGTCATCATTATTAAAAAAATTGAGCACTGAAGAGCATCTAGATCACATCTGGACTGGAGACTTTGAGAAAAGAATACCAACTAATGCAAAGACAGAGTTAACTGCCGATGAGGTAGAAGAAACTAAGGCATATTTTATGAAGAAGTATCAGTTACCCAATGTACTATATTTCGACGAATTACTAGCGAAAGTCAAACCAAAATTCAATATTGTTGATAAGATCTTAAAAGGTAAAATGGCATCACCGTACTATATTGAGGCAAAACATTTGCACAAGAACTCAAAGAAAGCATTACTCTCCACCGACGAGTTCAGGCATATGGACATGACGAAATTTCAAGCCGGGTTCTACGGCTTGAAAAGGCAGTTGAGACTAGGACAAGAGATATACAACAAATTCAGGGTCATGTTACTTTCCAATAAGTCACCGACACTGAAATGGTGGGGCGCATTGGATTTTGCCCAGTTTGTTCTTGCGCCAGAACTGCTATTACACTTATGTATCGAAGAGATGAATCTACAAAAGAAGGCAGAAACCACAGAGGAAGGACATTCTGACGAGGAACTGGACGCTAGAGAATTGGCATACGACCTCTTCAAAAGCACCATTGTATTCGGCACTAGCGTCGCTGATGCATACCCACTAGAAGAATGGGAGTCTCATATTCGGACGTGAGGGAGGAGGGAAGAGGGAACAAGACACATGAACGGTACTCTTATACATGTCTTATTGCTGTGGATGCCAACAATAACCTACTACCATGCATACATGCATCATGGCCATCGATAGCCATGGTGCATAACGTCCCTTAGGCATGGGGTTACCCGCGTGTCACCAAGCACGACGGTTCCCGCCCAATTTTGGAAAAGTGAAAAATTCATTGAAGTTAAATGCCAATGTTGTAGATGTTTTAATGCATCCCAGAAGAGTTTCAGCTGGTGGATGGTTTGGTAAGTTAATGAATTGTAATTTTGCAAATGCAATCTTAATTTGGATCTGGATTATATTGGGCATTGTTTCTTCGTTTTATTAATACATACTCCCTCCTGGCTTTTATTTTAGATTAGGACTTAGGGCGATAGCGACGAGATACTCTCCCAGATTAATAATTGAAAATGTCTCAAAAAGCTTGTTACGTTTGTGGTAAACTAGGTCATCTAGCCGAAGATTGTGATTCTGACAGATTGTGTTACAACTGTAACCAAGCTGGCCATCTGCAATCCGAATGCACCCTTCCAAGATCCGTTGAACACAAACAATGTTACAACTGTGGTGAGACCGGTCATGTTAGATCTGAATGTAGTGTTCAACGTTGTTTCAACTGTAACCAAACTGGCCATATCTCAAAGGACTGCAGTGAGCCAAGAAAGCAAAAATTCAATAACGGCATGAGCGCCCAAAGATTCTCAAGAAATAACAAGGTCTCCTGCTATAAGTGCGGCGGTCCAAACCACATGGCTAAGGATTGTTTACAAGAAGATTTCAAGTGTTACTCTTGTGGTGGTGTAGGTCACTTATCAAAGGACTGCCCATCCGGTTCTGGTGTAAACGCCAAGGTTTGTTACAACTGTAACCAAACTGGCCACATCTCAAGAGAGTGTCCTTCTTACTAGATATAAACAAGAAGAATAATAAGATAACCCATTATTTCTTAATAAGTTTGTATTATAAGTTTTCAAGAAAAAATAACATTGTTTTAAGTTGCCATTTCTTTATGAGCATTTAGGGAGTTTCAATGATAAATTCCAGATATATTCTCCTTATAATTATATAATATTTAGTTCGAAGATCAGAAAATAAAACAATTTTAGTCAAATTTGGTAGAGCATTGATGCTCTATCATACTATGCATATTGTATTCACTAGAATATAGGCGGTGTTTCATATACTTAGCGTTAATCTATCATAGGTGTACATTACTCATTGCAAGTCGTCAGAACGGTAAAGTTCATCTGCAATTTTTAACACTTTACTGCAGTCTACCGCATTATGAACTCTCACAATATTAGTATCAAATCCCACACATGATGCAATCATAGCACCTGTTGCAAAATCTCTTTTAACTGGCTCTGATTCTTCAATCATATCACCAATAAATTTCTTTCTTGATGGACCTACTAGTATAGGCATATTGGCAAAATTTACATAATCGTTTCCTTCACCTTTCAAAGACGGTAGTTCAACTGAATAATTTTTGATTAAAGGTAATTGTTTAATGATTTCAAGATTTTGCTTTCCTTTCTTTGAAAAACCTAAACCAGGATCAATGATAATTTGCCAACGTTTCACCCCTTTTTGTAAAGCGTGTTGATATCTCTTTGCTAATTCGTAACAAACACTCCTAATCAATGGATAAAATAGATTGTCATTGATAAGTTCTCCATTTAGATATTCTTTGATGTTCTCATTCGATTGTGATGGAGTAGCTTCATATTCATTTAAGCTACTCATGGTAGATATATCACCTCTAATATGAGATAACACATACGAAATTTGAGGGTTCTTTGCAACTACATCAAATAATTCTGCGTCAAAAGAACCACCCGATATATCATTGATGATATCAACGCCAGCTTCAATTGCCTGTCTTGCAACTTCAGCCCTATAGGTATCAATGGAAATGATGATGCGCGATTGATCTAACTTCTCGTTGTTTCTAATGCCTTTAATTAATGGAATGGTTCTGTCGATTTCTTCTTCTTGGCAACATTGAATAGAATTTGGACGTGTTGAACATCCTCCTATATCAAATATTATATTCTCCCTGAATGCTTTAGTCCCTTCGTATACTGTTTCTACAAATTTCATTTGCTTTTCTATTTCATTGAAAATGTGACCACCATCAGAAAACGAATCTGGCGTCGTATTAACGATACTCATCAAATATGTTGGAGAAACTGTTTGGTGAATCAACGTCTTTTTAAAAGGGTCCAATTTCACATTGTTTTTATACTTCATAAACCTCTCAGTATCAGAGAGTTTTCCATAGTGGTTTTTATTTATAATTGGTGTTACTTTCCACAATATATTTGCTTCATCTTGTAATCTGTAAATTGATTCTAAATGCTTTAAAATTGGTTCAGTTGTTATTGGATGAGAAAATGTAGGATCAAGAAGTTCACATAAAGGTTCCAAGACAAAAGATCTTTCTAACATACGTGGATGCGGGATGACTAAATTCTCTGTACTGACTATAATATCTTCATTTTTAGAATTCATAAAAAGAATTATGTCTAAATCAATCGACCTTGGACCATTGTCAAAATGTTTTACTCTTTTTAAGTCTTCATATTCAATCTTTTTACACAACTGTAAAACCTCATCTGGGTTTAGTTTTGTCTTCACTTCTAATACACCGTTTATGAATTTTCTTTGATCACCAAAATACATAGGGTTACTTTGAAATAAAGATGATACTTTAGATACAGTGACATCTTTTGTTGATGATAATATTTTTAAAGCTTCAACTATATTTGAAAACACATCACCTACGTTTGATCCAAATGCAAGATAAACAGTATTGAATCCTTCATCATGTGTGATGGAAAAATTATTGATTATTTGACTAGGAAGATCATATGCATTATTTTTTTCACCGTTAACAACATTATTGTTGATCGTAGGCAATTCTAACTGATCTAAGTCTAACAGATTTCTTTTGCAACTAACACCAACTCCCTCTGTTTGCGTGATAGCGTTCAATTTTAGTACTTTTACACTAATTATTATATCTTCTTTATTTTGTAGGTTTTTAAAATATTTATCCATAGAGATAACTTTGGCAACATTTTCAACTAGTGCTTCCACTGTTAAAAAATTTGAGTTTTCGACATAATCTACTACCTTGTCAATAATTTTCTTATATGGAGGTTGAAAGACATCTTTCTTTTGCCATGGGATTATGATATCCAGAGTTGCATTTTGTTTATTTAGTCTCTCGAAAGGATAAACTCCAATCAAAGTCAGAACATGCAAATTTGATATTACCAATTCATCTTGTAGCTCGTCATTATTTTTATTGGAATTAATAGCAATCGTGAAGTCATTGCATCTTAAATGCGAAGATTTCAAATTAGCTTGTAAGTTTAATTTCTCAATACCTTTGAAATTTTTCATTAAATGTGTTGATAAATTTCTAGACAAAGATCCCAAAGAGTCCCATTTACCATGTCTAGTATTATTCACAAAGTTCTCAATTTGTTTGGAAATTAAAGCATAATTTAAAGTGTAATTTAAATCATCATTACTTGCTGCTTTTCGAAAATCTGTTTCCATCTTTAAACTTACCAGTAATTTTTGTTTAGACATTTGATTCCAAGCATCTGTTCCTACAGTAGTTGCCAATTCTAATTTCTTAATATAGACAACATCTTTATTATTTTCTACCGTTTGTTGACTCATATTCCGCACTGTCCTGCCACTTAGCTGCCTTGATGTATTAATTGACCTATTTTTTAATATATTAATCGACATTAGTCCTTAAATTAATATGACAGTCAATATTGTAAAAGTTGATAACAAAAATGATAGTTTAACAGGTAAAAGGTCTTGCTATTTACGACGAAAATATTTTTCTTGAATGAATAACGAATTGATTGAAATGATCAAAGCTCTCTGAAGTCCTAAACATGGTTATTCAAACTTCAATTGAATCCTATCTTGCCACTGTTTCCCCAGTAATAAGTGACAAATCCAATGTATTTCTATGAATTCCTCCTAACTCATCACCAAAATCATTTCGAATGTGAGAATATTCATCGTTACCTATGAAGCCACAGTCATCATCAGATCATAATTAATATTACAGTGAGGGTAACAAGACAAAGTCGCTATTCACATAGCAACGTTATGGGATTAATAACCAAAACTATTTGCTAAGTATAACTTTGTTCTGACGCATATGAACACTTCAATATTTTCCATGATCTTATTAAATCAATATAGAGACTTTCTTGAATACATTTCTATCACAATGGGAATTCAAACAAGTGCCTTTGTCACTGGCGGCTATTTTCTGAATGCCATCTTATAATGTCTGACAAAGGGGCCTTATATTTCCAACTTCCTCGAATCAAACCATTTAAATCATTGAACTTTCATGAATCATATGGAGCAACTATCCACTTACACAACTACCAAGTATACCACTGTCATCTCTTTCTTAACAAGAGTATAATCTAAACTCAAACTTTACTTACTCTACTTTTTTGGACTCTTTATATAAAGGTCAAAAACTCGCGGCTTTACTATTTAAAGTGACCAAAATTATTTATAAACGATTATATTAATCACAAGAAATCAGTTGGTCAATAGGACAATTGTTTCAATCATACTCAATTGCGCATTTGAAAGATCTATAAAATAGTAATTGACTACTATTATCTGATTAACTGCACACTACATTTACTTTTAGACGGTATTGTTTGCCATTTGTGAAACGTTTACAGACTAAGGAGACCGTCGTTTAAAAAATAGTGTTCCTACATTGCTACCATGTTATCTTCGAGATCGAGGTTTATTTTTAACAAGAAAATTGTGAGATCTCTTGCAACGTCTGCTGCTGGAGTTAAAACTGCTAGAGTTAAAGCTGCTGGTACAACTCCTCAATTGACGGACGTTTTGATCGTTGGTGGTGGACCAGCTGGATTAACACTGGCAGCTGCCATCCAGAGTTCTCATGAATTGAGGAAATTCAAAACTGTTCTAGTAGAGGCTGGTGATACTATTAGTAAAGTGAAACCATTTTATAACTCCCCACCTGATTATTACACGAATAGAGTCGTTTCATTAACACCCCCTTCAATTGATTTCCTAACAAAAAAAATCAATGTGAAATTAATGGAAAATAGAATGATGCCTTATGATGGCATGTATGTCACTGATGGTATTAGCAATGCGACAATTGATATGGAGAAGGACTCATTGGCATACATGATCGAGATCTTAAATGTGCAGTCCTCTTTATTGGCAAGAATCGATGAGTTGAATTGTAAAGATCGTCTACAAATTATTGATAAGACCAAAGTTGAAAGCATTGTTTATTCAGACCCAAATGACACTAAATCTTGGCCTATAGTAACTTTAAGCAATGGCCAACGTTTTCAAACAAGATTGTTAGTAGGTGCTGATGGGTTCAACTCTCCAGTTAGAACATTTTCAGGAATCCAATCTCGTGGTTGGTTTTACAATAAATTTGGCGTTGTTTCCACTATGAAGCTTGAATATACTCCATTTAAAATTAGAGGATGGCAAAGATTTTTACCAACCGGTCCAATTGCACATTTACCATTGCCAGATGATAATGCTACTTTAGTTTGGTCTACAACTGATGAACTATCCGAACTATTGTTATCAATAAAGGAAGAAGAATTTACTGCTTTAATTAATGCTGCGTTTGTGTTAGATAATGCTGATATGAAATACTATTATAAACATTTACAAAATAAAAGCATGACTTCTAAACAACTTATCGACGATGTCACTTACAGAATTGATGAAGAGTTTGCCAAATTACCTAATGAATCTGATATTGATGAAAAATATCCTACAAAAGTGAAAATGATCTTAGGTCCTTCAAGAGCACGTTTCCCATTAAAAATGTTCCATGCTGATAAGTATTGTACAGATAGAATCGTTTTATTAGGTGATGCTGCTCATGCAACCCACCCATTAGCTGGCCAAGGGTTGAACATGGGCCAAGGTGACACAGAGGCCTTGGTGGATGCCTTGGAGAAAGCATCCAAAAGAGGATTGGATATAGGTTCTGAATTGGCTTTGGATCCGTTTTGGGCCGAACGTTACCCAACAAATACTCTATTGCTCGGAGTTGCAGACAAATGTCATAAAATATATTCCACCGATTTCCCACCTGTCGTCAAGTTAAGATCATTAGGTGCAGATGTAATTAATAATTTTTCTCCACTGAAGAATTTAATCACTGACACACTTGGATCATCTGCCAAATAAAACTATTTGTTAATTACTCTTTTATGCATCAAAGTATCTCCGTATTTGTAAATATCCATTTATGTAATTCAAATCCAAATAAAAACTTTAGCTAACGATATACATCGATAATATGACTTATTCCAAAACCAAGTTGATTCAATACCAATCTTTTTTTTTATAAACCTTTAATAACTATATATCAGTTCAAAACTTCTAATACCAAGGTTCTTGACTGAAAAAGTTTCAACTACTTAAAGAAAGTCATAAGAATTTTGGTTATTCAGTGTTGTAGCACATATAGCACCGAACTCGTTAGAAGTCAGGATGAGTGTACTGTTAGAAACTACCGCTGGTGATATTGTAATTGATTTAGCTTACAATGAATTCCAATTAGAAGCATATAACTTTTTAAAGCTCTGTAAGTGTAACTATTATAAATATCAAAAAATTGTTAAGAATGGCGATGAGATAAACTTTGGCGACCCAATTATTGGATTCAAAGAACGTAATGATCAATTAGTTTATGAGACTTCCATTAACGGATTACTAGATGTATCAGAAGAAACTACCTTAGTTCCTAAATTAATTAAAACTACTTCCAAAAACAGCGATAATTCAACGGGGGAAACTGGACTTGAAAAGGGTTCCATTGCCTTTAAGGTAATTAAACAAGATGGTATTGATTTAATTGGATCGAAAGTAGTACTGAAACTTGTCAGTTGCTTATATCCTGCTAAAGAGCTGGCTTATTTTGGGAACGTTCCAAGACAATATTGGGAGGTTTTAGATAAATTTATGCAATTGGATGATAAGATGGAAATTCGAGTGAAAAACATATTGATAATAAGGGATCCATTTCCAGATCCTGAAGGGTTTCAACAGTTTGATGTACCACTGCCGATAGGTGATGTGGAATTACCTAGTGAATTAATAGAGAAGCATCAAGCAAAATCCAAAATGAGTTTATTGAAAAGTGAAATAGAAAACCAAGAATTAGCATTAGAAATTATTGGTGACATTCCATCAAGTACGATTAAGCCACTCAAAACTGTTTTGTTTGTGTGTAAGTTGAATGCGATGACCAATGCAAAGGATTTAGCTCAAATATTTAGCAGGTTTGGACAGATCATATCTGTGGAAATCGTAAGAGATAAAGATACAGGAAGATCCTTGGGTTATGGATTTATAGAATTTGATAGTGAGGGTGCCGTTGAGCTAGCATATAGTAATATGGAAGGTGTAATAATAGATGACAAGAAGATTCATGTTGACTTCAGCCAAAGTGTCAGCAAACTTGCAAGCCAATGGACTTGCGGCAAAAATAAATAAATCAGCATTTATGTACGAATAAGTTCAAGCCTATAATGAACACTTCCTTTAGTAGTTTACGTTCAAAAACAGCAAGTATAATCAATCTTTTATAATCTTGGTCTTATAACCGTTTGCCCATGATTGAAAATCTATATATTAAGAGCTTGCCGCTAAGGTAACAGTAGTTCAATATTGAAATTTATGGTTTGCATTTAGAAGATGTTTTGAAATCAAATACGCAGTACATTTAACACAGTTAAAGAGGACAGGACCATGAATTATTACTTCAGTTCACAAGGTTTAGTTGATATCTGGAAACACATATATCCTGAGAATGGGAGAGATGTTCATCGTAACCAGTACTTCGAACCATTTTCGAGTTTAGTTAATGATCCACAATCTGAATTGTTAAGGTATTTTAATGAAAAACAGGAAGAAATAAGATCAAATACATCCAAGAGTTTGTTTACTAATATTTTGCAAGCTAAAGATACTATCTTTGAGGTACCACCTTTGCGTGAGTTTCATGCACCAAAAAACCCTGTCGTTTTATGTCATGGTCTTTCAGGATTTGATAAGCTTTTATTGATACCTCTGTCGAGCCAATTCATCCAGCTTTTAACTAATAATATGATAGCAAATGGGTCTGATTTTTCTATGGAGGACTTGCCTGAGACAGATATAATGCAAAACGTGAAGATGAGTTTAATTGAAGTAGACTATTGGAACGGGATTAAGCAAATTCTAGAGTTAAACGGTTGTACTGTGTTGACTGCCACTGTACCCGGTTTTGGTACTATTGAGAAAAGAGCATTGGCATTAAATCAATATTTAGAGAAGGAGGCTATAAAAATTAGTTCTGACAAAGATAAATTTAGCACTGGACGCAGTAACAAGATTAAACTAAACTTGGTGTCACATTCGATGGGTGGATTAGACTCAAGGTACCTAATAAGCAACATACCAAGTGATTTATATGATATTGTCAGTCTCACGACTATAGCGACACCTCATAGGGGCTCTCAACTCGCTGACTTTGTTGTTGACAAGTTTAATACAATAAGAATGAATTCACCAATTAAGGATACAAGAACATTATTACCTAGAAGCATTTACCAACTGACCACCTATTACATGAAATATTTTAACAATATAACACCAGATAGACCAGATGTGAAGTATTTCTCTTACGGATGCTGTTTTAATCCCAACTGGTATAATTTGTTCTTTCCCACATGGAATATCATTGACAAAGCCACAAATGGTGAACCAAATGATGGTATGGTGACTGTATCCAGCAGTAAATGGGGAGAATACAGTGGCACATTAGCCAATACCGATCATATGGATATAATAAATTGGAGAAATAGATTAAAGATCGAGTCTACTCAATGGCTAACATCATTTGAAGGTAAAAAAAAAGTTAAAGTTCAGACCTGTATTGACCCTCTCCAATTCTACCTCCTGATTGCAGATAACTTGGGAAGAAAAGGCTTTTAGAACTTTCAATACTATGTAGAATCAATTGGATATATGCAATGGAAATAACTAAACTCATATCATATAAATTATTATATATTTAAACTTATTGTCGATACCACTCTTGTAACGTTCATAGACTATGTGTGCGAGCAGCTGTTTTATGCGGGAGGACTGATTTGGAAAACTGGAAATGTTCCCAGTAATAACAAAACATAGACATAAAACAGGAGATATTGTAAGTAACTGAATGCATTACATTTTCTTTAATTGGAACCCAATCATTTAGGAGTTCAAGTATAGTGTTATAACTTTAAGATTCCGGGGGTTTTCTCATCGTTAAAGTCTCATATTTCTCCATCACTTAATAACATACGTTTGGGGTACCTCACAAGGTCAATTATCAAGATACTTTTGCACTTTATATCCAAATTTCGAAGTTAATTATACATTATTTACATTTACGCTGTCCATATACCATGACTTCAGATTCAAATAGAAACCAAGAAACTGAATTTAAGCAATTAAAGCTTATATCCGTCACATTCAAAGAGGCTTCGTTGGATTCTCCTTCATTCAGAGCCACTGTCAATTATTTTGAACATAGAATCGATATATTCCAAAAACTTTGGCTGGAAAAGATATCTGAATTTATCAGAGAAAAGTATTCTCCTGCATTTCAAAATTTCGAGACCCATGTAGGGGTAATGGTATCCAATATGGATCCTTTAACCAAATTATTCAACACTGGTATGATCTCAAATCAACTGTATACCCCAATTTTAGTAGATAATACTACTAGTGACTACAGTGAGTTACAAACGCATTTCACTAGGACATTGATTAGGGATGGTTCAGTATTATCCGAGTGTTTAACTCAATTGAACGATAATTGTATCTCAGTATACAGAACTTCAAGGAAAAAGTTCGAGAAAACCCAAAAGATCTACGATGATTTATTATTTAAGAGTAATATTTTAATCAAACCAAATCTTGATGTTGATCCTGAAGCATCAATGAAAATGGCTTTTGCTATTTTTGAAGCTAAAATGAAGTATTTAAAGGCTGCACTGGATTTAGTCGATGTTATAGCCTCTACAAAATTACAACTGGATGAATTTGTTGTAAATACAATCTCAAGGATATCAGATAATAATACTATAAAACAAAAGTTTTCAAGCGAAGTAATAGATTTATCACCAAAAATGACAAAATATGTCAATGATTACAAACAGTGGATGCTTAGAACTGCAAATGCTGCCAAAGAGTTGAAGAGTGAAATTGAATCAGCAAAAAAACAAATATATGACTATGTTGAAGAACGTGCTCGTCCATCAACTGATATATTAGAGTATACAATTTCCAGAATTAATTCTGAATCCTTGATTAACAAAAAAATATTCGATTTGAAAGTAAGAAAAGCACCAGAAAAGGCAGGTTGGCTATTTATGAAGACATACATAGGATCATCAACTAAACCAACCTGGGTGCGAAACTGGTGTTTTATTCAAAATTCTGTATTTGGAATGTTTGTACTTTCTGATACAAAAACTTATGTCCAAGAAACTGATAAATTTGGGGTTTTGTTAACTCATGTACGATATGAGCCAGATGAAGATCGTAAATACTGTTTTGAAGTTAAAATTCTAGGTAATAAATATAGTGAAGAAACTGGCGATAATGAGAAAGATCTGACTATTGTTTTTCACACTGAAAGTCTAAGGGAGTTAAAATCATGGTTGACAGCATTTGCATTAGCTCAACGTTATGTATTAGGATTAAACAAGAATAGTTACGAATATGATGTTGCATTTAGAAGGTTTTCCCCTGATTTTTTGGAATTCGCTTCTACATCCTCAAATAGTGTAGAAAAAATGATAACTAGTAATGATGATAATACTAGATCATTATTAGAGTTATTGAATGCAGAATTTTCTGAATATGACTCCTTAAAATTTGCAAATGAAGAATTATCGAAAATTTATATTCAAAGCACCATGATCTCAACAAAATTATCAAAGTTAGCGACTTTTTCTCATCTCTTTCAAAATTCGAACTGGTTGCCTTCAGCTCCTATCGCAAATATCTGGGGTGTAACAAATTGGACAGCCTATTCTGTATTGGATTCTAGCACAATTTTGAAAGGCATGACTACTGATTCTGTGGAAGATTATCCACCTAATTATCCTAATGCTATGAAAATCAGTGATATCGAGTTCAAGAGTATATTTTTCTCCATTGATCATAGAGTCTTGAAGTATCCAGATTTACTGATATTATTCAAATTCTCATCATTTTGGTGTCCAAATGAAAGGCAAAGCTTTTCAACAATATGTTATGTTACAGATTCACATATATACTGTTTCACAAATACTAATGGCTTCATTTCGTTACTGAAAAATAAGATTGCTAATATCCAAAACATCGAACAAGACAAAAATGAAAGTAATCTTTTGCATTTTCACGATAGCAACGGTCCTTACATTAGTATTTATATTCATTTTGATGAACCTAAAGTTATCCTAACTAAACTGAAATATCTGACTAAGAACAGGTGTATTAAACAACCTAAACAAGGATCAGAATTGTATAGCATTTTATCAAAAATTGAAACTACAATACTGAATCAAAAGAAGGAAGAAACTGAAAGACTTGAAAATGAACTAATTACTAGATCAAAACCAAATCAATCAGTAAAGATAAATGAGGAAGCTGTAAAGTCATTTTGGGATATGAATGAAGAAAGTTATAATACAATTTTGAGATCTAAGGAATTGCAAGATAAAAGTACAGCCCATCATTCTAACACATATGAGATTGGCAGTAAGGGTTTAACACATATTATATTTGGTAATAGATCCGATGCTTTTCCTACTGCATTTTATTTGGCTAAGAAGAAAAAGGTGTATGACAAGAATATTGGTTTATCATGGATGAGAGATGTCGATGAGAAAACTGGAGAAGACATACTTTATCGTACACTATCAATCGAACTGTCATTATTTGATAGATTAATCAATGTCGGATCTAATAAAGTCACTTCTGTAGACTCTAATAGTATTTCTGTTAAGCAGCGATTTGTGAAAGCGTTGGAAAATAATTATTATGAGATTGAACAAAGTCCTATTTATATTAAATTACCTCTATGCCGTTTATTAAGAGGAGAGCAAAGATATACCATCACTGAGCCTTATGACCCTGAGTATCAGATTGCAAGTAAATTTTCGATTCCAAATAGTAAATCTTTTTTGACAGTATTTTACAATATAAATATTATTGATGCCAAAACTGGTAATGTAGTTACGAGGGAGAGACTACATGAAAAAATAATGAAGAAATTGGTAATTAGTAGATGTCGTTATGAGTACATGTGGTTAAAAAAGGTAATTAAATATTATTTGGAAAGAATTGGGAAACATGGTAGGACCATTAAAGCCATCAAAATGTGTGGTGATTTTACACCAGATCCTGCAGCTGTTAAGGATGACATCACTAAGAACTCTGTAAAAAATGATGATGAGAAAGTGATTATTGTTTATTCATACACTTTAATACTAAGGATAATATTGAAATATGCATTTTCGAAATTTGCTAACGTCATCCTCCTATCAGTAAGAGGTATGTTTGGTATAGTTCAATTGCTGGGAACTGGTTTCGCTGATATGAGCAAATTTTCTTTAATTCTTTTATTTTTCACAATTTTATTGAACAGTTTCTTATCCTCGAGGTCCAACCTTACTTATTGGACCACGAAGAGAGTGAACGTGTTCTTTGATAATTTCCTTAAGGAAGATAATAACGATCTTCGTATGGACAGATTAATCATGTTGCATGAAGATGAACTAATTGGGGGAAATGGAGATTACAACTCTAACGAGAGTTTACCAGCCTGGTTGAAGTACAAACAGAAAATGTTTCATGATACTGAATTCAAAGAGAACAGATACGAAATTTCTTCTAAGAGAAACAAAATATTGATAGAATTGAAATTATTGAAAAACATGGAACGTGAATTGGTCCATGAACGCTTCCAAGAGTTCCTCGAGAAAGAAATAGAGAGATGCAATCTACTGAAAGAAAATGCTGGCGAAGTCATATCCAATGACCCTAAATTATCAAATTATTGCAAAAATTGTGAAGAGGAATACGATAATCTAAAATCATTACTACTGTGAAGAACCCTGGACGCTTCTCTATTTAACTAAGTATATCAATAGACCAAATAAAATACATGACAATCTAAATACAAATACTACTGACAGTGATCTTATATACAGGAGCTATATGTTATTATTACACTTCATTGACACTTCATCACGATGCTCCTGGCCCTTGAACTGATGCTAACCCTAACAGTTCACCAGAAAGCCGGGTGATGCGCCGTTGCGTGCAAAATTTTCAACTTCAAAATAATATTGGAAAAGTATAAAAGGATGATGGAATTTGCAGTGTTTGGAAGAGAGTTCCTTACTTTAAATAAGGATTTAAATGTTGATTTTTTTACGTTAATAATGTCTGCTAGATAGGTTGTCTAACAACTATTGCCGCGATTGAGTAATGTAGTTGTTATGATTCTCTTCGTTTCCTTCTTTGAAACGGTTCAGTCTCTGTTCCAGGTGTTCTGGAGGCTTCAAACTGTTATTCTAGGTAAGTTTACCTATTTGGCATTTTGAACAATGTAGATACTGTTCATGTTCAATTGACAGTATAGCTCTGCATATGTTTATATATACGTTGTTTATGATGATACTTTTCTCAGCTCACTCAGATTAACAAGTGATCGATAATATTTCCTTTATCCAACTTCATCAAAGTTTACTGATACAACTTCGTATTTTAAATTTATGTTAAGGCTCAATTATATATGTAATGTAGAAGTATGTAATATCTTAGGATGCTAATCTTGTTTTTGAACTTATATGTAGTTTGATATCTATGATTTATGTGGGTTACCTATTTTTCATCATCGAAAACAATTGTAGAAATATTCAAAACTTAATTACAGTAAACTATAAAATGTAAATATACTGTTTTGTAATGAATAATATCAGTTGGTTTATGAAGGGGTCAACAGTTGAATAACATTACTACGAGTTTTTAGATTATTCTTCTAAATAACAAAGGTTTGGAGTATAAGTAATATAACCTACAAAAAAGAGTAACGTTAAGATGTCATCTGAAACTTCCGGTATATCGGTTCTCAATGAACAAAGCATAAAGGAAAGCTTATTGCAGGATCCATTGTTGTTCAGAAATAAGAGCGGGGATTCTGTTGACTCAAACAGTAATGAACTGCTGTCTTTCGAATCTGTAATGAATAAAGATACTGCATTGGTAGCTGAATTACATGATTTGAACTCATTGAAACAAATTAGTGATTTGATTTTGGAATTTAATGCAAATTGGGAATATATTGAAGTAGAAAATTGCTATTATTCTCTTTTGAACCTAAGAAAGAAGCTGAAACAGAACGACACAGTTCTGGCAAAACAAAATATCAGATTTCAACAGTCAGTTATAACATACGTTGAATCTTTACATTTGAAATTAATAGAGAAAGTTTCTGATTTGTTAACAGAAAAGTTTTGGAATATAACATCCAATTCAGTAGTATACAATGCTTCTGTAGAGTTAAATAACGTAAAATTCGAATACAAACCGTTTCTGGAGTTTCTCTCAAATGAACTAATAATAGAAAATGATAATATACTAGATTTGAATAATTGGTTTATTAAAGACATGTCGCTAGGGGAATTGCATAACATGGTCAGAAATAAAATGAAGATAATTCTTAACGATTACCTTCATTTTGAATTACTTCTTAATAAATTAAAAGAAGCTCTATTCAATTCCAATATGAAGTTTGATTACGATGTTAACAATAGAAAATTATCATGGGAGGAGAATTATCATGATGTAAAATCTAAAGATAAACTTGAGAGCTTAACTAATATCGTGAACTATATGAATACTGAGTTATCTGAACTTAATTCAAAATTAATAGAAAAACTAAGTCCACTTGTTGCTAATGAATTTACGAAGTTGGTTAAGGGAAATATTTCTGAGATCGTCCAAAATGAAAATTTATCTACTACTGTATTAACGTTAAATGAGTCCATAAATAATTTGAAGAGTTTCACTCAAACAGCAAGTTGGTATTTCGATACTGCAGTGATCAATGATTTATTAAAAAGCAAGGAAGTTTATAATAATCTCATACTTGATCAAATTCTAGAAAGTCATCTAGAACAGTTAAGGAATATTTTCAAAAATAAACACTCAAACACAAAATGGAATGAACTATCAGAGTGTGATATTGGCAAGATAGCGATGAAGAACAATGCATCTATCGCTAAAACAGAAAAAAGTACAAAAGATATTATTAATCTAAATAAGGAAGATGATTGGGACTGGAATGATGGAAATGATGGTTGGGATAACGAAATTGATGCTGGGAGCTTAAATTCAACTCCAAAGATACCAAACGATAATACTTGGGATGAAGCTTGGGATGTGGAAGTTGATGTGGAGATAGATGACGAAGAGAATACAAGTGCAAATCAAGCAACAAATTTACATAGTATATTCGTTACTCAGTTACCATCTTTATTCATCAACATCGCATGTTCTTTCCAGAAGGAAGCTGAAAAAATAAGTGAAAATATTACTACTGAGGAATATTTTAAATTTAAATTCAATGTATTACAAACAGCATTGCTGGCAATTGCACAAGTTCATTATTCTGGAAAATGGTGGCAGCTATTCATTGATATAAGATATATTATAAACAGTGATCAAAAGTTTCAGAGACTAGAAGAATTGAACTTGAGATTCATAGATAATCATCTCAACATGGAAAAGAAGCAAGTTTACAACATTGTAACTAGCTTGTTGTCGTCATTAGACTCTGACGAAAATATTAAATATGCAAGTAAAGAAATTAACCATTTGTTAGGGATGATTAAAAAGAATATATTTATTCCGTTGTGTAAGATTAAAGGTTTAGAGCACGATTCTAATGTTCTTCAATTCATTCATTTTTTTTATTTTGAATGCATTGTTAACACAATCTCTAAATGGAAGATTATCTCTGAAAGAAACTCACATAATTTATCCGAATTGATATCAATGATATCGACTGGCTTAGAAGTTGAACAAACCATTAGGGACCAACCAAAATTTAGAGAAATGAATGAGAAATTTGTCATCACAGGCAAAATTTTAAGAAGTCATTTAAAAGAAATAATGAATATGTTCTACGATGGTGATTTCTACTTGTTTTCCACTGATGAAATCATTCAATGGATTGTCT
The DNA here is from genome assembly GCF_000236905.1 of Tetrapisispora phaffii CBS 4417. NCBI lineage: Eukaryota > Fungi > Ascomycota > Saccharomycetes > Saccharomycetales > Saccharomycetaceae > Tetrapisispora > Tetrapisispora phaffii. The sequence goes on from NC_016521.1 coordinate 1,015,336, forward strand.
TATTATTTGCAGACACTCCGTTAAGAAGAGATGCGATTAATGATATTCGTGACATCAGAAATGCTCAATTAGACGAAGACTAAAGACTTCCAGATACTCCATGTGCTATGTTTGCACGCTGACTTATCGTGTGACAATTAATTAAAATATATAATATTTATAGTAATTGAAACCATAAAGACTAATGCCAAATAAATGCCAATCACAACTAAATGTCGGTCGATATCGAAACCATATATTTTAATACTTCAAAGTTACAAGTCATTCTTTAAAGTTGCATAAAGTATTGTAGTAAGCGAGATCGAATAATTGC
>NC_016521.1:1015668-1034538 GCF_000236905.1 Tetrapisispora phaffii CBS 4417
ATCGAATAATTGCGATATTAGAAATGTAAAACTCTGAGATTGGAAATAAGGTGTAACTAACTTAATATTTATATATGTGTTATACCATTGTTGTCACTTCGAACTTATAGTAACTGTAAGATTACTGCGTTTCACAAGAAACTAAATATTGAGTAGATATATATATATATATTTGCAACATATTAATAACTTCCCTAAAAAGTTACCAAAACATATCTGTTAAGATGTCAACTAATCATTACCAATTTAACGTTGCTATGACATGCAGTGCATGCAGTGGAGCAATTGAAAGAGTCTTAAATAAATTGAAGCCAGATGTCAGTAAGTTAGATATATCTTTAGAATCACAAACTGTTGACGTATACACTACTTTGCCATATGAAACTATCTTGGAAAAAATCCAAAAGACTGGTAAGGAAGTGAAATCTGGTAAGACGTTATGATTTTATAGGAGATAAATTGTGTTATTGAAACCGAATTTGTCAAAATCTCATTACTTATACAATGCCTGTTATCTTTCGATTTGTGTAGCAAGTTCTCCATTCATCGCTGAATGTTCTTGTATATATTTATTACAGGCTTCTAAAGGGTCGCTTATCATAACCAAGAGTCATAATAAATATACTTTCCTTATATGCTTAATACATTTTATATTGGCTAAGTAGTTTATTTAATCTATTTATCATAATATTATTATTGCTGGCTAATTATTTATCACTATGAGAATTATTACTCAGCCTAATAAAATCAGGTTATGAGATCGAAAAAGTTTCAGTTATAAATTCATTCGATGGACTGATTTGATGTATCTTAGAAGTTGATGTGATTCAGCGAAGTATATTAATTGGCTATGATATTCAACATATTTATGTATCTACTTACGTGATACTGCAACATCGTAATTATTAAGCTCATACATAAAGATTATCTCAATACATAGAAATGGATGAATTTGATGAGGTACTGAAACTGGAAGAACGGTTCTATAAAGAAGGTTTCGAAGAAGGAAGGAGAGAGAACTTACAACATAATTATATAGAAGGTAAGCAGTTTGGGCTACAAGTTGGATTTCAAAGGTTTATATTAATAGGTCAAATGTTAGGTATATGCAATGTGTTGACTGCAAGATATTCAACTAATGCTGCATTAATGAAGAGTGTCGAATCTGTTCGTAAACTTATTGAGTCAATTAAGTTTGACAATGATGCTGAAAATGTTGAGAATTATGAAGTGACTGTGGTGAAATTAAAGAATAAATTTCGTATAATACTGCTGGCACTACAGAGACAACTCAAAGGGAAAAAACGAACCGAGGTAATGAATTATGATAAAGTGGAAGAGATTACAAGAATCATAGCAGGTGAAGTAATTGGATTTAATGAAGATGAAGATACCACTAAACAATTTTTAGCACAAGATAAAAAAACAGAATGGTAATTCTCAGAAATCATGACGTGAGATTTTAACTACTTTTACATAAAATTTACACAATCTATCAAAAACCAATTTTCTTCTACATCTCTTTCATCATGGAATTTTACAATCACATATTCATTTTTAAAGTAAGTGTTCTTCCAATATTGCATTTTCATAAGAGGTGTGTAAGTCATGGATTTCATCAATTTTTTTAACCATTTGAATCCCCATATTTTATTTTTATAATTATTAATAATATCATGTTGTGTAACACTCTCATCTATTATGAGGCTTTCAATTTTTAACCGTGTTAGTTGGTAAACATCATCCACACCTTTATTTTCAAGTTGCTGTACCATTTCAGTAATAAATTGAATAACATTAACAATATATTTTTCAATTTCTTCTGTTTTATGCTTCATTTTAAATGAATTTAGATTACTTAAAGTCTCTAGCAATGTATCATCTTTAGTTAAAAAATATTGTAATTTCTGTAAAGCATCTCCTAGTAGATATCTTTTCTTATCTTTATTCATCTCCGCAACCTTCATTTTTGACCTTTGCATCTGCTCCTGTTTTATTTTCGCAGTCTTCTCTGGGTTCTTGAAGTCATCAATCCATTTATCTTGCTCCTCTAACTCATCCTTTTTTCTATCTGAAAATTCAAGATAGTTTCCATCTGCATCAAATACACCATTTTCCTTTTCATAATCGACATTGAACGCTTCGATTGGAACATCGTTGTCATTGTCGTTATCACCCTCTTCGTTCCCAGCTAGATTTGTAAATTTTGTTCTATCTTCTTCAGGAACTTCTACAATATTTTCCCTCTCAAATGCTTCCATATCCATGATTGCTATACCATTAGAAGTTCCATGTGCTTTAGAGCTCAAGCTTTCAGAGATATTATGGTCTGGAGCATCGTCATTTTGATTCTCTTTTTTCAATTGGTCATCATCACTGACAGAAAAAACAGAAGAATCACTGCTATAACCTTCTATTTCAAGTGTATTTCTATTAGATGAATATCTTGGTTTTTTACTCCTTATGTCATATAAATCCTCCCCATTGATATTGTCACCATCTTCATTGGTAGCTGATTTTTCATTATGCTTTCTCTTAATTCGGAGTGGGTCAGTTTTATCAAATGTGTATCCTTGCATTATATTACTATATATCTGACATTCTCTATGATCTTTGGTTCGATATCATTTTATCAATAGGTAAGAAGTCTAATGAGATCCAGTATTTACCGTTTATATATATCTTAATTTCAGTATGTAGACTTGATTTCCTTTGTAATTGAAAAATGCCGTTCATTATGACACATATATGATGTTATGTATCTGAATTACAAGTTTATAATATAGTTAGGTTATATTGTTACAATAATTGTGAGCTAGCTAGTTTAACTCAATCATGGATATTACTAAAATATTCACCAATCTCAAAACCCACTGAGTCAGAAATATCTTTGATAGTTTCCCAAGTAACATTTACTTTCCATTTCAATTTGTGTGCCAGAAAGTCAATATTTTTATTTGAAGTAGTTGAAATCAGTTTCAAAGTGTGCAATTCTGCTAAATTCTGAAACACTTCTATGTTTGCACTAGTTGGTCTTCGCCAGCGTAGAGTCTCTAATGTACCATTTTCTATTGAATTGTTTTCAGTTGGGTAAATAGATTGAAATATTGCAAGCAAACGTTCTAAAGTAAATAAACTTGGATTCAAATAACGTGGGTTTACATCCATTTTTTTCCTTCTACCATATGCATTTCTACCGGTTCTCAAATGTGACTTCCTAGAGAAATTACTTCCATCATATCTAAAATGTAAATAAGACCCAAAATATGCTGAAATTAATAGATATTTTGAAATGGTTGATAATTCATAACTAGTAGCGATAGTACTTGTGAATTCATCTTTTTTTTCTTCCTCTAACTCATCTGTCAAGGATTCGTTTGTGTGTAGAAATATTTTAATGCTGCTTCTGTATAGATTAATAGGCGAAAAAATATTTTCTTTAGTAATGTATGACACATACTCTTCCCACTTGGAATCCATCATTTCGCTCAGAACGCTTATGTCATTACCTGTATAAGGTTGAAATGCTTGAATAATTAGTCTAATAAAATTTAACGCCAAATTATTGGATTGTGATTCGGAGATATTTGTAATTGCGTTCCCCTTTAAAACATTTAAATAACAATCTGAGTTAACCAACTCTTTTATCTTAATCTTTTCTAGAATATCAGAAACTTGCTTTAAAGTATACCTTGAAAATATTATTGTAGGAATTAAATTAGTAGCGTATCTCTCCAAAAAACTTGATTCTTTTACAGTGTATATTATTTTCAGATAAAATTTTGATTGTGGAGGAAGTAGTTCATGTAGAGCAAGCATCTTCAAGAAAATAGATGCGTCTAAGTCTTGAAGACTATCCAAACCATCGATAATCAGAAATATGTTATTCACTTTATCAGTATGTTTAGAATATTCCATAAATATTTTTTCTAAAAATTTTTGTAATTGATGCGGACCCTCAACCTCTAGGTAGTCGAACTCCTCAATATCAGCTTTAGGAAGCAAAATTCGCAATTTCTGTTGTATTGTTCTGGCAACCGCCTGTAAAAGTGGCTTCCATGAAACCAATTCAATGGGTCTTAACCAACCGTTAATATATTCAAAACGATTAAAGAACTTCTCCAAAACAAAAGTCTTCCCAGTGCTACTAGCACCTTGTATTATTAAATTTGGTGGTGTCAAATCTGGATCATTCTGGATAAAAGAAGACAATGCACTTATTTGGTAATCACGGTGAAAAACACCTGATGACCATTCTTCAGTTTCAGACATGCTGGAGAAACGGTATTTATATTTCCTTTTCCACCAGAATTCAGTAAATTAAAAGAAATACGTACCACTCAATGGGTCATAAAACGTATTTGTGACAAAATATACCACCTTTTGAACCCTCTATTTTATTAATAACAGTGAAGTTAATATATGTATTTTATTAAAGCATTGGCTCAAAGTTTTAAAATTCGATGTTTATACGATAACGTTACCCGAATATTCGTACTCTGACACGAAGGTGACGTGAAATCGACTGTGACAGTAAATGATAGACGGGAAGTTGTATCTGAGAGTTCTTATTCTACTATATATGTCTATTTGTCACACTATATAAATTTTATTGAACTACTTCTGTGATTGCCGATGTCAATCTAATGAAGTTGTAATGATTGGCGACTTGATTATAAATCTTTACTTTTTGCAACAATTCGGCTTGGGAGATTGTGTTAATCCAATTACCAGAGCAAGGACAATGCTCTGACATTAAATCTTTTTTCACACGTCTGCATTTGACACAACGTGGATCTTGGGTATAGTATGCTTCAAAGTCGCTCACCAACATTTGAATTAAGTGGTCTTCAAATAATTGTTTTGCTAAAGGTTTCTCACATCTTTCACAGGAAAAGACTGTTTCTATGTTGGCTTTACAGATATCTATGTCTGTTATATGATAGCAATGTTCACATAAGAAACAATTAATAACCAAACTGGAAGAAGGATTTTGAAATTCAGATTTCTTCTCAAACTCACGTATTTCAAATATCTTCAATAGTTCTTTTCTTAATTCTCTAACTTCTAAGGTTGTCTTTGTTGATAACAACATCACTTGACAAATAAATTTAACAAATTCGAGCAATGGATTTTTCATGTTCAAGTGAGATCCCGGAACTACTGGAAAAATGTAGTCGTTTTTATATTGCGGATCTAAAATAAATTCCTGTTGATTACGGAATAATTTTTGGACTCTTTGTAATAATGTCTGATAAAACATTTTTGTGTAGTTCTCCAATGGTCCAGTCTCGTCATCATCATTATTTCGATCTTTTACAATAGGCAATTGTGTTAGTCTTTGGGTGCCAGCTTTACTTTCGTAATATTGATCTTTAGACTTCACCATGCTGTCTAATATAATCATGATCCAGTCATCGAATTCAGGTTGATAAATTGCTGGTAAGAAATCCTTTATCTGCCATTGAGAATAGGCAGACATCTCCTGGGTTTCGGAATCGGTGATTTCGTTACAGGCTAAACCACTGAAATTAAATTTGTCCATCCATATTAGTATATCCCAATAACGTTCGACACTGAGATCTAAGTAACAGAAAGAGGAACTTGAACGGATGGCCTTTACAATATATTGACCGTAAGCATAACAATTTTCTGGGGAAGTTTTCGAAGTTTTAATAAATAGTTTATTTCTATCAGCATAGACTACTGAAGAACCTAATGATACGAATTCATTGATTAGCTGCAATAAAGATTTTTTTGTCAAGTTATTAACGTGATATCTTAATGTACCATCGAATAGTTTAGAATCAGGGTTTTGAACCCATGAAACAAATGAATTAACAAGTAGATCTGCACTAACATCACCTTTCAGAGCTTGATCCCACCATGATTTCAAAACAGATCTTAGTACACTCAATGAACCAGTCGAAAAAGAATCTTGCACAAACGAAGAACCTGTACCATTTTCATTATTATTATTTATCATAAGTGAATTAACTTCGGCTAAATCACTACCATCAATGCTACTGATGACAGCAGATGTTAAAACTGTATTTACTGTCAAATTGTTAATTGATAGCTCCAAAGTAACATTATCATAAACATCTGGATTGTTAATTTCAAGGAATTTCAGATCATTCATAATCCAGGAAGTGTTCAAATCAAATTCTTTTTGAGTACCACCATAATCAGGCAGAGGTGTTTTATCATTCCACCATAAAACAATACCTTCATTTTTTAACTTTCTTGCATATAGTACGTCAATAATAAAGTTCATTTCGTGTAACTTCAAGTTACAAATAGGAATGTTACTATAATGAGATAATGTGATCAGTGTATGTAACGATGAACCACTGCTGACTAAATTAGAAACTATAATTTTACTCAAAATAGTTTGCCAGTTTAATTGAGGTAATGATAATTCGTTAGAAGCTAACTCGATTAAGGGAACTTGATTTAAGTATTTGACGAAATTTAATAACTTCATAATATATGGTGATTGAATTAACATCAAGAATTGCAAACCTTTTTCATCCTTTATATCAGATAGTATTTGTGACAGCTTTTTATAAACCTTCGTAATATCAGTATAACTAAACTGTTCAAAATTTAAGTCCTTAGTTAGATTAATTGAACGATAATGATTATAATGATCATCCTTCTTTTTATTGTATGCAGTTTTATAAAGTTGTTCAATTGTAGCAGGTTGTAAAACTTGCGCATGGTTAGAGGGCTTCAAGGTTAAAATTCTTACTGTTTTATCCCATGATTTATAGACAGTAAAAAATTCATAACCAATATCACTAACGAGATGCAAAATGTATGAAATTCCAGGTGGAAGAGATGACAAATATCTATTATTATCAGACATGGATAAACTTTTCATATCAAAACCTTTTTGTAATCCTCGTCCTAGTGCTCCCATAGCGTTGGATGAAAAAGATACAGTAGAACCTAATTCAATAATAGCACGTTCTGAAGAAGTAATTGTACTTTCAAATATACCCATTACACCTTCATCATTTAGAATACTGGTTGGATCTTCGCTTTCAGCTTCATATATCTTCTCAGGCAGTGTTAATTTAAATAATGAACCATTCTTACCTTCATTTAAAAAATGATTATTTGGTAGCATGGCATTGGACTTTTCTACGGTACACTTTTTAATTTTATTAATAGGTATTTCTTCATTTTTGAATTTTATGAATAGAGTTTTTGGAATCTTAAAATTTAGCACCTGAATTTTCTGGTTAATTAGTACATACACTTCAAGCTCACCAGGTTGGTCTCCTTTCTTATACTGTATAATCTCCCAAGTTGAGTTTGCATAGGATTCAGCCTGTTTTCGAATCATAGAACTTAGCATATTTCTGCCAGATGAAGAATTATTGTTACCAAATAATTCATTTCTTCGGTTTCTATCTTTTTGTTGAATTTTCCATTTAATTTTTTGATATTTTAACCAACCTACATAATTGTCCTCGATTGCAGGAAATTCCGCTGGTAACACCATATTTTCTTCTGCTGTGTTTTCATTTTTATCTTGAATTCTCTTTCTTTTGCCTCCAAACTTTCTAGACATAACTTTACCAACCTTAAACTTCTCAATTAATTCATCATTAGTGTCTTTAAACATGTCCTCTATATCATTGACTTTTCTATGCTCGAGATTATCATTTGATTTAGAGAAAAATCTCGTCAATGAACTTTGTTTTGCCTTTTCGGTCTTGGTGGATATTTTCTTTTTTAACCAATCTGGATGTTCAACTCTAGGGACTGGATTAGTAACATCTTGTAAAGCAGCTGGAATAGTAATAATTTTTTGTACTACAGATGCCACTCTTTCTCTATAATAATCCCAATCAATAATACTCCTGGGGTCAAAATTCTCCAATGTTGGGTCTTGCAGCCAACGCCTTAAATAAGTTCTCTTTATTTGAATATCTGATGAGAAGATTGCTACTGGAATAGCACGTTCGGTAACAGGTGCATTTATTGGTTTACTACTGATAATATATTTACATTGTAAACCTTTATCCCTAACAATTTCCTCGCCCAAAAATTCACCTAATCTTTTGGCGGTTGTAATAGACGTAGATTTTTGTCCTTCATATTCCTTTAGTGTTTTAGACATACTTCTATTTTCACAAATTAATTCAATCAGATCTTCATCTTCTAACATGGAACCTCTCGTATCCAAAATATCTAACCAACGATTAGCAACATCGGCAACTGACTTATAACAATTTTCTAAAGTATCACCTTCTAAAAATACTTTGAAGATGTCACTTTGAAAATTTTTAATCAATTGTAACTCACCACGTCTTTTAAGCTCAAAACCTTTTAATTCTGCCAAAGAACCATCGTCGTTGAAAACAGCATAACGTTTTTTAATCCCTTTACCTTCTTCTTTCGATGTTGGTAAAACCATAGCTTTATATGGACCATCGACTTCAAAAAAAATGGAATTTTCCTTTTGTACTTTATATTTCTTTTTAATTGGATCTATCAGAGTTTGGTATTGTTCGTTACTAAATTGTTGATGAACTTTATAATTCAACATGGAACATGGGTACGACATAAATAATTTCTTACCATTTCTCAGAGTGAAAGTATAATTTTCTGGGAATGATTTTGGAATAATACACCAAATACCATCTGTATCTAACTCCAATGGTCGTCCTATACCGTCAACAATTGATCTTGCCATTTGAATAATTGTTGCACCTGTCAAACAAGTAATACCCGCCATTTCCATTGAGTACCAACGTGAACCTTTTCTCATAACATAACCATAGAAGGAATTCAAAATAACTTTGTGAGCCAATTGTAGAGAATCATATAAAACTATCATTTTTTTAGCTTCCTCTTTACCATGAAAATCGTCTTTATCTAAACTAGACATTTTACCTTTCCATGTTTTAGCCAAGCCCTTAAATTCATATCTTCTATCTCTAAAAGAACGTACCGTATCTATATAAAATGGATTTTCTCTTTGGCAAACAATAGATTCTCTTTCAATAATTTCTGATACCTTGGTTTTGTGGTATACCTTTTTGGAATAATCCGTCAAACGTTTTTTAATTTGTTCAACTTGTTCTGTGTAACTTAATTCATCGAATGTTAAAAATGGTTTCTTGGACATTTTATTTTTATTCTTGAAAGTTTCATTTTGTAAGGCTCTCTTGATCATATTATATTCATCCATTTTTGTAGGGAAAAAGTTACCTCTCCAAGCCCACTTGAGTCGTCTATCACATTTTTTACTGGGCCTATTAAAGTCACAACTAGCACAATCTCTTTCAGATTTTATACTATCTGGTTGTAATCTATTTGTAATCATAATGTTTGGATACATAGATGCGACATCAACGTGATAAATAAGAGGTAATTCGTCTCTTTGTGGGTTTAATTTCATATCAGTTAATTTATTTGCTATATCTGCTTTTATTTCCTCGAAATTGGTGACGTCTTCGATTTTTGAATTACATTCTACTTCAATGGAGAACTTCATAGCGCCAGTTAATTCTTCCATTAAATTTTCAACAGTATTCGGATCTATCGTAAATTTATTGGGTATGTCACTTCTAAAAACACCTGCTTCTAGTGACTCCACGTGCCCACCAACATAGGTTTCTGATTCCAGAAGATGACCATCATAAAATCTTTCTATTGGATCTGTATGTTTATTTGGTAGAATAATTTCGTTTTGGTATGCTTGAACCATTAATAACATTTCACATAAGGTCCCGGTACCTTTTCTTAGAGTTTCATCTGGATTTAATGGAATGATTGTACAAAGGGAAAAGATGAAAGGGTGGACATATTTCATGTATAGATAATAAGTTGCAACAGCGTCAGAAACAGAATATTCAGATAAAATTTGAGGTTTTTCGTATGCATAAGGGGTCATTAATTCTGGGTCTAATTCAATTGGGTTATAACCTAATTTTGCTTGAGTAACTGCTTTTAAACCCTGTGAACCTTGGGGTAAATATGAATCACGCTTTACCCAACGGTAGCAGTCCATGTGTGCACAGTATGAAGATTTATATTCACCTTCAGCATCAGCAGCAAAACCAATTTCATCATACATGTTAATTCCGTGTATTTTTGATCTTGTTTCAACAAAGGGCCAATCGAAGAAGTCACCATTAAAGGTAGAGATAACAGTTGGTTTTGCCTCTCTTATATGCTCAAAAAATCTGTTTAATAATCCCACTTCATCAACTTCGTTAAAAATTGTAAATAAACCTTGATATTCTTGTTTTGGTGTATACTCAAAATCCTCAATATCCTCTGAAATAATTTCTCTGTTTGTAATTAGATAACCGTCTCCATCGATCATATATGAAATCATCATTATTTGATCGAGTTGTGCATCCGGGAATTTTAATGGAGGTTTTGTTGTTTCGATATCGAAAGCTAAAACGACTGGATCTGCAAATGCAACTTTATCGGTGTGTTCAAAGAAGCCTTGTGACGTTATTTTATACCATTTACCGACCCTTATATCTTTATCAATGGATACTCTGACATGATACGGCACATCATACTCTCTAATGTCTTCTATAACTTTTTGGGCCTCTACAGCTGTGTTGTTATTATTTTGGTTATAGATATTTCTTTGCATTCTATTATTCGCATTATCTCTTAATATAGGTCTTAATAAATTTCTTGCTTCAAAAAGTTGATTTGAATTTACGAAGCTCAATTTAATTAATGTTTTCTTTAAACCAATTAGATGATTATCCTTTGCTAAATCATCCTTTATCAGAACAGATATATTTTTTAAGCATGATTCTAAATATTTTTTCAAAAATTCTTCAACATCATTAATTCTTGAATCGTCAGTAACAGTAATAAAGAAGTACGGATCATAAACAACTGATGATTTGAAACTACCGCCTTCTTCATCAAGAAAGTAAAAATCAACACCGGCAACACCGACATTACTGTTACTTCCTGATGAAGAATAAATTGAGTCCTGAGATAAAACAGTTGGATGCATATTCACTAGCCAACCAACTCTGCCTGGGATATTTTGTAACTTTGTATTCTTAATGGAACCACTGAACTGTGGTGGTATGTATCTTTCAAATCCCATCATGGTATCGATCTCATCGACTTTACCGGATTGTAACAATTGTTGTGCAGACAAAGCAAATCCATTTCTTTGTGAATTAGCACCTCCGGGGTTCTTAACAAACCTAGCTGTTGTGGATCCCTTATATGAACTATTGTTGCTATTTGACATACTCACACGCTCACTTTCGCTTTCACTTTCAGCAACTGCAAATAAAGCAAATCAACCCTTTTTATATGCCCTCAAGATCTTGTCCTTTTATCAGGCACAATGTTAAATGCACCACTTATAAACCAAGATATCAGCTTTTCTCAATTCGATTCACTTGTCTTTAATCAGAGCTGACCTTCCAATGGGTACAATTACCAACTTCTCTTTACGTGTTTTATTAGAACTTACACATTAAATTATCTTACATTCACGTTTTACGCGTTCCATACCATGTGATAGCCACGTGATAACCACTATTCATCACGTGAATATCACATGACATGGAATTTTCCAAAAAATTTATGGAAAAACCAAGAATTCGAAAACGTTGTCAGCTAAATAAGACAATAATTATAAGAAACTGTGTAATTCAAGGTAAACTAAATATATAAAATATGTGAATCCTTGGGTTGAATAATTTAGGAAGCGTTCTACTACCAGTTCAATCGTAAATTCAAGGCGGCTACGTTCAGATTTATAGTCGGTATTAGGTGCTACGGTCAGGTACTGCAAGTGAAGCAATTATATTCAATTAGGTAATAAATTCAAAATCTCTGAAGTATTATTGATCGATCATTATTACAAGAAATAATACAATAAAATAGCTGCAATGTCATACAATCCGTACCAATTCAGTGACCAAGGTCGACAAAACATACATCCAACTGCGTTCAGTCAGCAACAGCAGCAACCACATCATCAAGCACAACAGCAAGGCAGCAATCAAATGGGTTATAATCAGTGGGGGAACCAAAGCTACCAACAAGTGCCTCAGAATCCACAAGGATACCAAAATCAAAAAGTTTTTGACGATCCTCGTCAAACGATGGCTTTCCAATTAGGCCAAACGGCGTTTTCAAATTTGTTAGGTCAGCAAAATTTCACTCAATTTCAAGATACAGTTAACAAGGCAACTTCAGTTACATCGAATTCAATTTCTCATTACTTTCAAGTAAGCACATCGTACGTTCTGTTAAAGATAAAGCTCATTATATTTCCATTTTTCAACAACAACAATTGGCAAAGAATTCCAGAACCAAACAATGCTAACACTGGTAATAGCGATTTAGGTGGTGTAATTAAATTTATGACACCAATGAATGACGTGAACTCCCCAGACATGTATATTCCGATAATGGGTCTAGTGACATATATTTTGATATGGAACGTTCAACAAGGTTTCAATGGCGATTTCAACCCAGAAAACTTGTATTATAAATTATCGTCTACGCTAGCGTTTGTAGGTTTGGATTTAGTCATATTGAAATTAGGCTTGTACTTATTAGTGACAACCGACGTCACTAACATTCAATCCGTGACAAGTATAACAGAATTATTATGTTATGTTGGTTATAAATTTGTTCCGTTAACCACTATTCTATTATTACCAAATCTATACATACCATTATGGGCAACATTGATCTTCAAAATATACCTCTTCATTGCATTGGGAGTATTTTTACTAAGATCAATCAAGTTCAATTTATTTAACAATCCAAATGAAGAATTTATGAACATTAAAAAGACAACTGTTAGGAAATGTAACTATTTCTTATTCTTCTATGGATTCGTCTGGCAATCAATATTGATGTGGTTGATTGGTTAAATACCAGGATCATTAAAACCATAACTACTCAAAGTATAACGGTATATACATATATGTATATATATATGTATATATATATGTATGTTTTATTACCTAATATAACATAATAAATAAATAGGTAACCTTTAATAATTGGCATGGTGTTATCGATGCCTTGTCTCGTCTGAACCATCATCAGCGAACAGTAACAGCTTTCTAAATAGGAAAAAGTAATTCAATCACCATCAAAGAAGTATATATTAATGAATTGGTTCTATAGACTACCAATTGCAACTGTGTTGTTGAATATTTAAAAACAATGAACGACATCATCATTTCGAGGCTGATTTTAATACTGTAAATTGGCGCGATATTTTATTTTGAGCGTACCTCGAGCTTGCAAGAACGGTTTATTTCAATTATCATATAAAAGAAACAATACATTTTGGTTCTCTGGCAACGATAAATAAAATCAATTACAATTATCTATTGTTTCGAATACGTATTAGTTTCTAATATTGTTTTAGTTGTGTGTTTGAATTGAAAATAGCGTATCAAATCAGACGGCGTTTCAGATTTCAACTCTGAAGGAAGACACTTTTGAAGAACACCTCAACCACTACGCCAGATTTGATAATAAGGCATTATGGGGTTATTCTCGAGGAAAAAACCCACTAAAACTGACTCTAAGTCTGTCAATGCGAATGAACATTTGATTAAAGTCGATACATGTTTTTCTGAACCTCCAAATGAATATGGTGGGGCGGAACCATTGGAAAATATCACTAGTGAACAATATGACATATATGTCAAGCTCCTGAACCATTTCAATGCTGAAGATTTTACATTGCCAGTCAATACTGAAGTCGCTAAGGATGATCCAGCCCTTCAAAAATCTTTGAGTGAATTTGAGAAATTTTGGTTGAGTAGAGAATGTCTCTTAAGATTTTTGAGGGCAGCCAAATGGAATTTCAATGATGCCGTCGCCAATTTAAGTGAAACGATGACTTGGAGACGTGAAGTTGGTATCACCTACTCTGACAGCAACTTTGAAAACAAAGCATTGGATCCAGACCATGTTTCAATTGAAAATGAAACTGGTAAGGAAGTTTTATTAGGTTTTGACAAACACAGAAGACCTTTATTTTATATGAAAAATGGTAGACAGAACACAGAATCATCTTATAGACAAGTTCAACAGTTAATTTACATGATGGAATGTGCAACTACTTTATGTCCACAAGGTGTTGAGAAATTAACTGTTTTGATAGATTTGAAAGGTTATAAAGAACCAGGAATAATTAGTGATAAAGTCCCACCATTGGCAATTACCAAGTTATGTTTAAAAGTTTTACAAGATTATTTTCCTGAGAGAATGGGGAAATGTTTGTTAACGAACATCCCATGGTTTGCATGGGCATTTTTAAAGATTGTGTATCCATTTTTAGATCCTGCAACAAGAGAAAAGGCAATTTTTGATGAACCCTACGATAAACATGTCGAAAAGAAGCAATTAGATGCCACATATAACGGTTACTTAGACTTCAAATACGATCATAAAGTGTATTGGCCTGATCTTGTCAAGAAAGTTGATGAACTAAGAGAAAAAAGATTTGAAAGATGGGTCAAATTTGGTTCAAAAATTGGTACAGCTGAATGGGATTATAAAGGAGATCATGACGAAATAAAATATCCTGTAGATTATAGAAATGTTGAGTAAACCATTACTTTCCAACAGCACTTTTATATCACATTTATATTTCATCGAAACTGAAATATATCTCCATAAGAATATATACATTTTCTAAAAAGTATTTATATTTGAAACAAAAATTATATGACATTTAAATGATATTACTTCATCTGCGTAGCATATTATTATTATTATTATCTTGTAAGTTCCATAGAAATATTTTATCAATGGAGCTTATAGTCTTTATAATCATTGTTTAAAGATTCATTAAGGTTTGAAAAATTAAAATCCAAAATTGTCAAATAGTAATTATTAAAGCAAATAATAACATATCCATCGCATTTATAACTAATAGTAGTATCTTATTTAGATGAGTTCTATCCCATGAACAATCTTACACAATTTAATTAGTATTGGTTCAAGTTTTATGATTACATATGTGTGGACTTATCGTTACGCTGTAGTATAGAAAGTTGCACTAATTATATATTAGGAAATTAAGAATAATAATATTGATATTTGAAGTATAGATATAGTTAATAATGCCAACTGAAAGTTCACCCAAAAGTATAACACCGTTACGAAGAGCTATAAAACTGTGGAATAGATACTTTCCTTGCGATAGGTTGTTGGCCCAGAGGATAGCGAAGGCAACATGTAATTCTACAACAGCATTTATTTTTGTTCTGATACCTCAAATTAGGAATAGGATAGGTGATTCTCCTTCTCTGTTACCTTTGATATCAGTGATGGTTCACCCTGGAAGGAGAGTGAGTGGCACTATACAAGGTGCTATCTATTGTTTAACTGGCTTGGTCTTTGGTTTGGCTTACGCCCTTTTTGCTAGATTTTTAGCAACTAGATGTTTAGGATCTGACTGGAATAAACTTACTGACCATGAGCATTGGATCGCACACCCGGTAAGATATGAATCTGCATTAGGTGTTCTGGCTCTTTTTGAGACGCTTATGTTGCTATTTCATGGCTGGATGAGATCTGTGAACCATACATATTTTGGTATTGTTTTCCCCGTTTTTTTGGTTGTCCATTTCACATTTTTAGAACCTTTGTATGAAACACCAGGTTTTGTTGCAAAATCTTTCACTGTACCATTTTACATGGGTATAGCAATGTCAATAGTATGGAATTTAATTTTATTTCCCGAATTTGGTAGTACATATTTGGGCAATGCCACCATAGATACATTAAATGAAATTCAAAGAGCTATTGACCATTCAATTAATTTTTTTATTTCAATTGATTTAACTAAAGAAGAAGCGATATATAATAAAGAACCAAGTCCTCTACCGAAACTGTTAAATATTAAGAATATTATTAGTAAAAAAGTCAGCGGTTGTAATGCAGTGTATCAAGAGTGCATTTATGAAATATCGTACTCTTATGTGTCTCCCACACAACTAAATGGCATTATCAAAAGTTTTGATCCTTTTGTTATGTATCTAAAAGGTATCATAAATGCATGCCAATTGGAGTTTATTTTATTAGGTAAGGAACAGAATGAAAATTTGAATAAAGGCAATGGTTCTCCAAGTGAAGATAAATGGAACCCAAATATTGATAAGGAAATTGAATACGCTGATGCTAAGAAGCTTTTAACTATATTAAAGAAAATTCGCCCTGAAGTTTATAATTTGCATAAATGCATTAGTGAAAATATGTATATGATGAAACTAGTATTAGCTTATGCTTACGATGCAGATTTAAAAAAAATCAAACCATGTTCGATGTTTAAAGACGGTAATTATCCTATTTACAGAAGTAGTAAAGACTTTCCAGCAGATTTCGATTTCTCTACTAAGATTACAAGTTTAGAATCTGCAATAATTAACTTTGATTTGGGATTTAGAGAACAACTTGTTTCAGTTAGTGATAGTTTACTAACACCTAACGATGAAATGTTTTTATTATCTTCCTTTCTGATGAACTTTAAGGAAGTAGCAACTTCAGTTCAAGCTATGATGAAAGACGTTGAGGAAATATATGCGTTTAGAAAGGAAAGAGAAAAAAAAGGATGGCTCAGAGGCAAAACAGTGTGGTTTACTTTCCTGAGAAGTTTTGACACATTGAAAGCTTGGCTTTTGAACACTTATTCTAATAATAATCTTCTAACAGAAAATGAAGCTATTAAGGGCACATATAATAATGAAGGTCAAGGTGCTCATACGCAAGCTGGGAGATCTTTAGTTCAAGAAGAAGATCTTCTACGTCAGAATGTCGAAGGTGATATTAATATATATGGCTCGGATAATGAAAATAATGCTAGTCTTCCCATATCAAATAATGAATTATTAAATCCAAATAGAGCACATGAAATGAAAAGTTTTATAACTAAATGCAAAAGATACTTCACTAGTTATTTAATTTGGTGTAATGCGTTTTTCAAAAGATCTCGTTCACATTTCAGATTTGCTATTCAAGTTGCAACTGCTCTTCAATTGTCTTCATTTCCTATGTTCATGCCAAGTGCCCGTGATTGGTACATTTCGTACCATGGTGCTTGGATTGGTTTCGTATGCATTTTATGTATGGAACCGTCTGTGGGTGGTACGTTTTGGGTTTTTTTTCTACGTGCAGTCGGTGTGATATCAGGTTCAGGATGGGCTTATTTATCTTATGTATCTGCTGTTAGCCAAACCAATCCATATTTAGAAACTGTCATTAGTGTATTTGGAGCAATTCCCGGTTTTTATTTCCTTATTGGAACACCATATGTTAAAGCGGCTATTATTCAGATTATTAGTATATATATTGTCATCCTAGCAGCAGTGTATCCTGGTGATACTCAAGGTGGTATTTTGGTCAATTTTGCCAAAAGATGTCTTGCAGTTGGATATGGTGGTGGTGTATCTTTAATGGTTCAAGTATTTGTTTTTCCAATAAAATCTAGAGACATGTTAAATCAAGAAATTGCATTTGTGTGTGGGTGCATATCAAGGATGGAACTTCTTTATGCATCTGGTTTGGAAGGTGAGTCTTTACAGACACCACTTACAGAGAAAAGATTTAATAGTTATCATACTCTCTCCAAAGCAGCTAAGGCGGCCCTGAGTAGAGCCGATGCATATAAGGGTTTGACTAGACAAGAACCCAGATTAAAGGGTCCCTATAAAGAAATTGAAGATATATTCACCCAAATAATATTTCTACAGAAACAAATTATTGATAGAATGGATAATGTAGCCATGTTGAGAATGAAATACGGGAGTGCTGTTATTGAAGAATTGAACTCTATAGTATATCCTTATCGCCGTCAAGTTGTTGCTAACATTTCAGTATTAATGAGATCTTTGCAAGAAGCATTCATTAACAAAACCCCACTGCCTCAATTTTTACCAAGTGCCAGAATATCGCATAGAAGGCTGATAAACAAAGTTAGAGAAACTTTGCAAGTCAAGTATAGAGGGCAATTAAATATATTTAGGAACAAGAAATCAAGTTCAGAAAAAAGTTCGATCACAAGTTCTTCTAGCCTCACCTCAAATTCTAGTGATTCACTAGGTGAACTCGTTATAAACGTGGATAGAGCAAATAAAAAATGGAATCCGTCATCGGTACATGAACATATTATAAAAGAAAATTTTTTGAGTTGGAATGCCACTACTGCAGCATCAGAAGAAATTATTGAATATATTGAAGAACTTATAAATTTAACTAAAATACTAGTTGGAGTTAATGAATTTAAATATGGGTTCTTATCAAGACCTCTATATGTTGATTGGGCTGTACAGGCAGTCACTGGTTTTGATGATTTCATCCAAGGTAAAACACAGACTCAAAAACCATCTCGATCACAAACTCCATTCCAAGCAGTTTCATCGCTCGCTCAGGAAACTATTCCTGAAAGTCTAGGCTCTGAGTTAAATGAAGAAAATAATTTATATACGGAAAATTCTGTTATTAGTGTCAATGCTGATGAACCAAAGCCTTATACTAAAGATGGCAATTCTGCATTCCCTTCTAATGTGATTCTTGCACGTATTGCATCATATAAAGGCAGTGGCTCATCAGCTTTTAGAAAAAGAATTTACTCTATTGGATCTCCTTCAGATACTGACTATCAAGCCACCTTATTATCAAGGAAGAAAACAATTGGTGACGTGGATTCTGAATATTATAATACTGATAATGAGTACAGTTCAGATGAAGACTTACCGTTAGCACTTAAAAAGATTATGAGCAATAAATCACGTAAATAATAATATTCCCATTGCATATGTTTGCAGTTCATTTCATAAACTAAGGCATATATATACATATATATATATATATATATAT